>NW_016811202.1:1002859-1042609 GCF_001698545.2 Rhinopithecus bieti
AAAAAAAGGCAGTTTTGCCTTTTAAAAAAATTTATAAAATGTATTATATATAGCGGAAACTGCAATTACTTTTGCGCCAACCTAATAGCATTGAGCCAGCTTACCTTTCTTTGTTGTTACTACAGAAAATCTTTTATGGCTGAAGCTAGGGACAGTACAGGTTCAAATAAGGTTCCACCATCATTAGTGAAGTACTTCCTCTAACTTTTTGGTTCTAAATGGTAGAGTAAGAGCTATTTGGTTTTGTGAGTTCACAGTGCAATTACTGGTGTCCCACTAGCAAGCAATAATGTCAAAGAGAAAACAAAATCCACATTACATTCAACAGGAAAACATGAAGCCGAGTGCAGGTAAAAGGGAGGAATCACATTCCTGCTCTAAGTTTCAGCTTTCTGTAACAGTTGTTCATGATAACAAAGTATGTTGCTGAGATGGTGGCTTGTTTTCTGGAGTTTCTCTTAGGAATTTCTGACATTTCAGTAATAATTTCCAAATACAGTTTAGGGTTTTCCATAGTCTATTTATTTTAAAGACTGGAAGTTAAATAAGAAGTAACTGGGAAGGGTATCAAACCAGAGATAGGATCAAACTTTTGTCTTCCACAATAGGGAGAACTTTATTTAGAGAGGAGTGTGTGTCAATAATGGAGATCAGAGATAGAGAAGTAAGATGTGAAAACCCAGAGGCGGTAATAAAAAGGACACAGGCAGACAAGGTACTGCAAAAAGAAGATACCTCCTCGGAGACAGGGCTAGAGAGAAAGATAGGTGCTTAAATGTGGGTAAAGCGGCTCTGAAATGGGCAAGGAGGAATGATAAGGAAGCCATAGGTGGCCGATATCAATACTAGTAGGTTCCCAGCTGACTTCATTTGGGATTTGACTAAACTCATATTGCAATGTCCAGTTACATCCTCTTAGAGTGTCCCTTCTCTTTGATACTCATTTAGACTTTTAGGACCCTAAAGAGCTCATGCAAACTCACTAAGAATCAAAATGACACAAGCATTAATCTCACCCAAAAGGGTTCCGACATCTAATTTCAACAGAATATTTTCATTACTTTTTATAATTCTGCCTCTACTAAAGAATCACAGAATAGTACACTAATTCTATTTGTAAAAGAAAAGAACTGTTCTACATCTTCTGGTCTCATAATCTGACAAAGAAATGGGCTGGTCGGGCACGGTGGCTCACGTTATTTGACTGATTCTCTTAAAGTGAAAATTTCAAATAAATTTAGCATTGTAACTAGCCATTTTCTTGCTAGCACAGACCAAGTTTTACTCCACTAGGTGAAATTCTTCAAAAGTTCTTTACCTAGTTAATATTTTCAATCAGAATCACAAATACTCTGCTAGTTTGTTGGTAAAAAAGCAAGCTCAGTGTGAATTTTACTGTATTTCAAGAGTAAATAAAAACTGTCAAATCATTTGGAGTTGAGAAGCCTACTCGGGGTTGGAAGGACCCGTTGGTCACTTGGTCTAATCCATTTTTAAATGTGTGGATCAATGTGTGGATGTTTGGACTTCTAAACATCCCCTATTCCTAATAATTCACTTCCAAGCTTGTTTATTATTAGAGAACTAAGTTTCTTCCACAGAATGACTGGAAAACTTTTGCCCTATGGCTTCTGCCCTCTGGTCTAGTTCTGTGCTCCTATGGGACCACACAGAACAAGTCCACAGCCTCTATAATGTATTAGTTTTCCAGAGGCTAAAGATAGAAATCAATAATAGTTTTCTAATATCTATATTTGTCTAGTTGGCAAATAGCCTTAAAAATTATTTTAGGGAAACTAATGCACTTGTACGTTTACTTTCCAGATAGTGGGAGAACAATTTATCTAGGCCTGGATGATAAATTTTAACCATCATGAACTGCTACAGACAATTTGTTCCATGTGCCACAAAATTTAAAATAAGCTAAGTTTGCAAACACATCATGCTAAATAATTCAAATTTAAATTTTTATTATGACAATTGACATATTAAGTGAAAGAAATGACAGAAGTATTATAATAAAACATTTTGAAAGAAAAAGTTACACAATTAGGCCAATAGCTATAAAATGGCTTTAGGCCTGGTTTATAACACCAAGAGTTCTGATCAGACTGTAGTGAGACACTGAACATTTCATTAACAAAAATCTTGGCACCAGCCACAACATATTTTGGTTGTCACTTACAAGGAATATTGTATTTAAACAACTATGCACTGCAATTCTAACACACTAGGTGTTCATACACTGAAGTTAACCCCTGAAGCTTTAAGCTACCAAGAATTCCCATACTTTTAATGCACAATTTACTTTGTGTGTTACCAGAATTACATTTCCAGTTTTCTGATCTTCCCTGCCCCCCCGCCCCCACACACATGCAGTATATTATGTGACAGAGAGCACTCCAGCTTCTATTTGACTAACAGCAGGGCCCTGATTACCTCAAGAGTTATATGCTAATCTTGGAGCTTCTGCTTTAAATCTCATCTTCTAGAAACCAAATAAAGCATTCTGAGAACCTATTCCAGGAATACATTTTTTAACGCATAGGAAAATAAAGCATTTCATATAAGCATGCTGGAAAATTCAAGAGACATTTTGATCAGACAGTCCCTGAATTCCAGCTATTACTTCAAATCAAAATTCTAAAAGATACCATTTACAAATTTTTATCTGGAATTTGTATTCTTCACATGGAAACTCATGATCCCCAGGCTTTCCTTCTGAATGACAGCAAAAAACTGACGCTGGCAAAACATGAATATAGCTTTGATAGAAATTATGACACACTTAGATGAATTTAATTATTTTCAAGAATACACTTGTACTACAAAGGTGAGAAATTAGAATGGCAAAATTATGAGATGGGAAAAAGCACTGACATTTAAACGAAGCTGTGAATATACCATGGTAAAACGTGCCATGTAAAAGACTGTGCTAGAATCAGAAGTTCTACAAGATTTCAAAATACTTAGCAAATAAGGAGGGAACTGAAATTTGAATTTGACTTCCCTTGTTGCCACGCTTCAGCAGACAACTATTCCTGTGGAATTAAGTCCACTGAATAACCAAATAGAGCAATTCTAGTTTTTTCCTTCTTTTATATGAATAGATTAAAATCAAGCCTTGCTCTACCCCTATCTTAGCATAGGACATACCCTTTCCAAGTGTACACAAAACCTCATGGCAGGTTTGGGCAAGCTACAACAGATACCATCATCAAGAAGCTACTTTGAAAGAGAATAGAACACCAGACTAACATTGAGAATACCCTAGTTAGGAATCACAAAAATCATGCCCTATAAGAATATGCTGTTAACAGCCAAATCTGGGCTATTGTAGCTGTTCTGATCCTGAAAATCCATTTACTAATATAAGCTAGATCTGTGTGTGTGTGTGTGTGTGTGTCTGTGTAGACAATTTTCATGCAGTGACCTTAAAGCTTTGGAGACAGGGCTTGTTACTCTATTAATTTCAAGGCTTGTCCACATAGCAGTTGACATGCACCAATTCTGCTAAAGGGCAGGGGAATGAAAAGACATGGCACAAATTTTAAACAATTTTAGGTTTAATTACATAATGCACCTGTAGATGATCTAGCATAAACACAATTGTAAAAAAATCTACATCCTATTTTAGGGTATTTTCCCACCTCCCATCCCTTAAAAGCTGTACAGTTATTTAAAAAAAAAAAAAGGTGACTCTCAAGCAAAATAAACTTTTTTTTTTGCAACATACAAAATAAGTTAAATGATTCAGAAGGTTTTGAGCCATGAAGTTCCCCAATAACTGTGTTCTGGCTGTTCATGAGCATGACATGCAAGCTGCTGGTCTATGACCAAAACTCAATAAATACAGATCAAATAAAACCGCAAAACACTTAAATTAGATTTCTTTAGAAACTGATGAAAGTCAAGAAAATATATACTTAGAATTAACAATTCCATTCTTAACTTACATCATCCAGTGGCAAAAAGCACAAGGCAAGTATTCAGTCCTTAGCAAACTTTCTAGCTTGTACCGGTTTGGACAAAAAAGGAAAAAAAAAATTCCTTTAAAAATGTTTTTTCTCATTCAAAATATCCAAGAAATTTAATAAATTTCTACTCATCTATTGTTATGCCCTCTCATATAACTTACGTATAGGATAGTAATATTTTAAAGTTATTAAAATAAAAATAACATCTTCATTAACTGAAACCATTACAATGTGCCAGAATTGGGTTTACTGAATTTTCCAAAGTGGCATAAATATGAAATGAAAAAAAAAAATTGTGCTCAGGTGTCCAAAAGGAGGAAAAAAAGTCCACAAATGGGATCCTATTCTAATTGACTTCCAGGAGGGTTTGCATGAATGAATACAAAAAGTGGTGAGTGTATAAGCTAAAGTGGTTATATACTAAGCTCATTACATTTTGGCTTATGATTCCTTGCTTACATTGGGAATTACTCTGTTCAACATATTACAGTTACTTAGTAATTCTTGGCACTCAAAAGATGTTAAAAGATAATTTAAGTTGGAGCAAAATATTTTGAAAACAAATTAAGTGAACACATAGCAACTCAGTTTAAATACATTGATAGCAAAAGGCTTTGACCTTAAGGATTGGTATAAAAACGACACAAAAAAATCAGTTAACTTGCCACTTCCAAGGTAGGTTTACAGGTACATACTTTGGGAAAGGTAGATAAAATAGGAATGGATTTTAATCTAAGAAGATTCAATAATGGATATTAAGCAGAAGAGGGCTAGGTAGATTACAGCAGATATGCAGCCTTGGCATTCTCTGCTTCTTGGAGAATGAGGAAGGTATTTTGAGAACGTCAAACATCAGGAGAAACTGTTGCCTAGATTTTCTGTAATTAAATGATATTTATAATATTTATATCTGTTGCAATGCAGCCATCTTCTTTCAATAGTTAATGATGGATTCATTTTTATTTCTTCTGGTACTTATCTGAAGTGTGTGCGTGTGCACACACACACAAATACACATGTACCATTTCACTCTGGGTCTCTGAATAGTTGTTCTATAGCTGTGAGGCATCACCTTGAATAATGGACCTGTTCCACTGTGTTAGTGAAGAGCGGAGTTCCTAGCTTTTTCTGAATGTTAAACTTGTAGATTCATTAGGTTCTTTACAGTTGTGTGGTAGAACTAGCGAATGGTTAACATCTCGTATGCCCACAAACAAGCTAAAATGGCATTCCTTGTGACAAAGGACATTCCATCAATCCCACTTAAAAACAGCTAACATTTCCTCATCATTTTGACTATTAAGTTAAACAAGTAAATGTCCACGTTTTTCTTAATGTATGTACTTTGCTCAAATATATATTATAGGATGCATTTCGTCAACCAAAAAGTAAAACTGGATATGTGTAACACCCTTTTAAAATTAATTTGTTTAAAAATTTTCAAAAGCTTCATTAGCATTTAAAGTTTTGGTTCTTGGGCAGGTCACTTTTATATAGATTACCAGTAGACATGAATTTATTCTAAATGAAACTCTCCTTTATCCTCTGAATCTGTAACCTTGAGCAATTGAAAAAAGGATGTCGAGGAAATACAACTTGATGTACATTCTTGAAAATATCTCTGCCATCATTTTGCAGTAATGTGCCAATGATGGAAAATGTTTTACACTAAAACACTATTTTATCAGCACTGATGTACAAAACCAAAATGTTTTCAGTCTGAGTCCTTTTCACATATATTTCAGTTCAAAGTTTCTGCTTTGTGAAAAGCTGACTAGTTTTCAGACCTTTACAGAAATTGCAAACTGAATATACTGAATGTTAATCTACATCTCCCTTTAATACATTTGCTACAGTCTAGAGTTTGGGAGTCCAGTTTGAATTTCAAAAAGGGGGGATTAAATTATTAAAGGGCTCTACTACGTAGCAGCTATTGAGTCTAAATCCATGGTTAGTGCTCTAAAAAAGATCCAAGACTGTCTATCTAAACTCTAGATCAATTACTGCTTTCCTATACTTTCTGCAGTTCGTAGGGACTGTATTGTCTTTGTATACAGAACATTTCGTTTTCTGAATTTTTTTTTTAACTTCTTCAGAATACCTTCAGAGTGTACTTCAGTGATCATAAACTCTTTGAGGGACTGAATTCGAACTCCAAGCAGCAGAACTGTTTTTGCACTGCTCTAAATTTAATAATCAATAATCAATCTGCATAATAATTAGTTTTATCAACTGCCTGGATTACATTCTTGGTAGATGACCTATAGTTAATTGATTTAATCAAAATATAAGATGAGAAGGGGTACATTCACTATCAAGTTGACAAACACTTATTCAAGTTTGGTAAACATCAGGCAGCACAAGTGGTCTCTAAACCCATGTCAGTGGGACATTTACAAATGGAATACTCAGTCTTTGCAATGGTAAAAATTACCTTAGGCTTTCTACAGTAGAAGAGTAAAAATAACTCCTTATTTCACATTAGGCATCCTGTTAAAATTATCTACCAATTTAATACTACTTCTGATCACTTGGCTTAACTGAGGAATAGAACTAATAGGTGGAAGGAGGAGCTGGTGTGTCCAGAGGTAGAGACAGGGCACATGGGAGAGTTTCCACACAATAGTGGCTTTACCCAGCTGCAGGACTAAAATGGTGGGGTGAGACTGGGTGGCAGGAAAGGGCACCCGTACATTCAAACCACTTACCTTGCACTGGTAGAAATCTTTATATTGCTGGCCTGTTTTAGATAGTTTAAAAGGTTAATTCTTAGCTGACTTGCAAATAAATAAAACAAACCTAGCTGGAAAGGAGACTGTAAGTGAATGCAGCTCCTTCCACAGTCCTGCTTTACTGTCTGTGAATGTAAGCCCTTCCCTCCCTTCCAGTGGAACACTGTCTCAAAATAAAAATCACAACTTACTTGGAACCACATGCTACTGGTGCATCCTATTTTTAGGCTGCTTTCATTATTTTATTTTTTATACAGATACATACACATTGCTAGAATCAAAGCAAAAATATTAATGGGCAGGTACTACAGAACTAAAGTGAAACAAAACAAAACAACGAACAACTGAAAAACAATAGCTATAAACTTTCAAGGCCAAAAGATAGGATTTAAGGGCAATAGCTGTTGAAGAAGGAAAAGGAGTATAAAGTTCCTAGAGAGGTATTTATAATGCAAATCTAATGCCAGCTTTTTAGTAATAAAAAAGAGAAGTGCTTTACTATATACTGACTAGCACATAATATTTAATTTGGAAAGAAAAATTAATGACGTTCCTTGGGCCAGCAGCAGATATGGTGTGTCCATTGCCGGCAACAGACACAACACTGGAACAGAAAAACCCAAATCCCAGGGCAAAAGTATTCACAGAAGTAATGGTTGAAGGTTTCAGGATTTAACAGGCTAGGTTTAATCACAAGTGCTACACTCTGTACAATGTTATGGCTCTGCCTGAAGTTTTACAGCTATAACAGAAACTAAATAAGACAAAGTTCATATTTTAGTGTCAATTACATGTTAGGTATTTAGTTAGTTACAAACCCTTTTTTTTGAAACAAAGGGCTTTTCTTTAAAGTGTTGAGATGTTTGAAATGGATGTCATGCCTATTAATTACATCGGCAGTTCTCATTCAACTCTATGTTGGTTGTATGACTATTAAAGAATTTTAATAGAAGTCTAACGGCCAAAGGCCAAAACTACATTCAAACTCTGCTAATATATCCAGGCAGATAGGAAATTCCAACACACACGCATATGCACACGCACACACACACACACACACACATACACATATGCACACACGCTAAAACTCAAACTAAAAACCTCCCAAAGGAACTGCTTTGTTTGTAGACTTCAATTTGAAGTAGATACTAAGGGCAAGAATAGACCAGTTAAAATTCACCTGAAAATCTCTTCCCAGTCTTCAAATGTGCTAAAATATCACTGTCAGCTTAGCATCTCTTCATGTATGTTATATATAGATGTATTTTTTCAAAATGATATTTCAGATATTTAAACATCAAGTGGCCAGAAGACAAGAGTTATACTATTGGCAAAGTTTACGGTCCACCCAGGCCTTAAGAAAGACCACATCCATTTCACTAATAACTCTCCATCAGACATAATATATTTGAGGCCACCTTATTACCACTGCATAAAGCTATTTAAAAAAATGTGTTGCTAGCACAGTCTGGTTGGCAAAGCTTCATTATACATTTTACTGTACAAATGCTTTTCAGATGATTTTATTTTTTTAAAAACAAGAAACTCTGCTATAACAGACATTTAGGTTAATTATGATGGTACTTTCACTGTCTCTTCTTTATTAAGTGTGGTTATCTCCAATAGTAAACAAGTTGATTTCACAAAGGCTGTTACTAAATGACTTATGTATGATGTTATCTACAATTCTCAAACTGTAACAGTACAGACTTGAACTTTTAAATTGTCTGTAAATCATCATCTATGCCATGAATGTTTAAATATAATATATATTTAATATGAAAAAGCTAAAGCACAAGTGCTTTCTCCCACCCCTAAATTCTGTTTTGGGCCCTCACAGATTCGGAATGCATTCTCATCCACCCTTTTTCACAAAGTCAGGAGAGCTCAGGAAATATAAAGTCAAAAATATACAAATCTTTGTTGTTATTATAATAAGATTTTTTTCCATGAATGAAATTACCAAGGACCATGAACCTGGAAAAAGAAAATCAAAAGGAATTTACAGCAATTATTTGTCTTCAGAGTTCAAAACTGGTCACTTCACAGAAAGACTTCAGGATTTGTTGAAATTTTCTTCTAAAAGTCATTCTGTAGTGGAGTTTTCTAGGAAAAATTAAACAGCTTTTAATAACTGGCCCGCTGGTGTGAGAGCTACCGTGGAATAAATTAGCACAAAAATGGAAAAAAAGTCTTATAACTGTTCACTGTTACAGACATAATCAACAAGGTCAGTCACTCTCAAAAGCTCATCTTCCTCCTCTTCTGGTGCTCCTGCCTCCTGCCCACCACTTGTCCCATTGGAGGCTAGGCTTGCACTGGCTGTGCTGTTGTCCTTGGGGGTCTGAGACTTCTCAGTAGGCTTGCCAATCAAGTTCTCAATGGCTTTGCCAGGACTCTGTCCATTGGTTGAAGGTAAGTCCACTAAGCTATAGTCCAATGGGCTCCCCACTTTGCCTACATTTTCAAAGTCCTCTTCCTCATCACTTTCTATCCGGTAGGGCTTCTTGGTGCTCTCTTGTTCTGAGGGCAGGACCCTAGGCTGGCTGTCATGGGCAGGCTGATTTGCATCTCCATGAGCATTGTCACAACTCTCCTCTTCATCCGTTTCAATCCGGTGTAGCCGTTTGCGGGATGGTTTGCCTTCCTCTTCCTCCTCCTCCTCATCTGCTTCTGAATACTCATCTGTGCTTCGGCCCCGCTTTCGAACTGACCGCTTTGATTCTTTAGCTAGCTCGTCATCTTCAGAGTTCTTGGACAAATAGCTCTCTAGAATAAACAGCACATTTAAGCCATTGGCATGGGTAACCATAAACGAATTTAATTCTCCTTTTCCTCCCCATATTCACCACGTCCTTTCAGAATTGCTTGTACATAAAAATGTCCTTTCGATAATTGGCCTGATTTCTCTCTTCTCAGTCCCACAACAGTGCCCAAAATGATTCATGGTATACTTTATTTATGATTTTAGAGAATATTTTCTTTTTTTTTTTTTTGAGACCAAGTCTCGCACTGTCGCCCAGGCTAGAGTACAATGGCATGATCTTGGCTCACTATAACCTCCACCTCCCAGGTTCAAGCCATTCTCCTGCCTCAGCCTCCCAAGTAGCTGGGATTACAGGTGCCTGCCACCACACCAGGCTATCTTTTTTTATTTTTAGTAGAGACGGGGGTTTCACTATGTTAGCCAGGCTGGTCTCGAACTCCTGACTTTGTGATCCATCTGCCTCGGCCTCCCAAAGTACTGGGATTACAGGCATGAGCCACCGCACCTGGCCTACTTTATTTTTTGAGACGGGGTCTCACTCTGTCTCCCAGGCTGGAGCATAGTGGCGCAAACTTGGCTCACTGCAACCTCTGCCTCCCAGGTTCAAGCAATTCTCCTGCCTCAGCCTCCCGAGGAGCTGTGATTACAGGCATGTGTGCTGCCACATCCAGCTAATTTCTTTACATTTTTAGTAAAGACGGGGTTTCACCATGTTGGCCAGACTGGTCTCGAACTCCTGGCCTCAAGTGATCTGCCCACCTTGGCCTCCTAAAGTGTTGGGATTACAGGTGTGAGCCACTGTGCCTGGCCAACAGCAGATTTCTTGGGGAAGATGTCTGATAATGCTTGAATTAAATGAAGATAGGTTAGTTACAAACTAAGAAACTCCTTCCCACTAGTACACAAATTAGGTTATCATGTCGACATGCTGATAAGGAAAGATTCAAACTGGACACCCAACTCTGTACATCTTAAACACTGTGCCAGTTCTCATCTTAGTTATCAGACACCCTTGGTAGTCTTAATTGTCTTCTCTTCTTTGTCTATACAGTTGGGCCTCCCTATCCATGAATTTAACCAACTGCAGATGGAAAAATTCAGGAAAAAAATAGATGGTAGTGTCTGAACTGAACATACATAGACTTTTTTCTTGTCATTCACTAAACAATATAGTATAACAATTATATAGCATTTACATTGTATCAGATATTTTAACTATTCTAAAGATTAAAGTATACGGAGGATATGGGTAGGTTATATGCAAATATGACACCATTTTATAGGACAGACTTGTAAATCCAAGGATTTTGGTATCTGCGGGGATCCTGAAACCAATCCCCAATGGATACTGAAGATGACTCTACTTCCATTTTAGAAGAGCGCACCTAGTCTCACAACTTGGCATGTCATCTATGTGCTAACAGCTTCCATATTTATTTTAGGCAACCACTGAATTCCAGACTAGTGTATCAAACTGCCTACTCGACATCTAGGCTTGGATATCTCTAAGCAGGCCTCTCAAATGATGTGTCTCAAACTGGACTCCTAAATTTTCTCCTTAATCCTGCAGCACTGTGGTCTCTACCATCTTAGTTTTTCACAATTGCTCCTCCAATTTCTCAGTCATCCTTGATTATTTTCTTTCTCTCACCCAACCCAACAGTAAATCCTTTCGGTCTCACTTTAAAACATATCCCTAATGTGACTGCTTTCGCCCCTTTACTGCTACTGACCCAGTTCTACCCTCCATCATCTCTCATCTGGACTATTACAATAACTTCCCAATGGGTCTTCTAGCTTCTGCCCTGGCCCCCTTCAATCTATTCATAACACAGCTACCACAGCAAATTAAAACCTAAGTCAGATCATATCACTCCTTTGCTCAAAATGTGGGATGGTTTGCTTTCCTCTTCCTCTTCCTCTTCCTCCTCATCTGCTTCTCAATACTGATCTGTGCTTTGGCCCAAATGTTTCTCACCTCACACGAAATAAAAATCCAAAGTCCATACAATACCCTACTCTGTGTTATCTAATATGGTAAACACTAGTCACATGTGGTTATTTTAAATTTAAATTAGTTAAAATTAAATAAAAATTAAAATTCAGTTCCATGGTCACACTAGCCACATTTCAAGTGCTCAATAGCCATATGAAGGCTAGTGGCTACTGTAACCATCAGCACACATATAATCACTGCAGAAAGTTAAACTGCACAGCACTATTTATCATCAGAAGTTAGCACATCTTTTACATAAGAGGCAGGCCCTATACTCTCAGTCACAACAACTCAGCTTTTTGAGAAAGCAGGCAATAGACAATATGTAAACAAGCGGGGATGGTAGTCTTCCAATAAAAATTGTAATACAGGGTAGGGTGCAGTGGCTTACACCTGTAATCCTAACACTGTGGGAGGCCAAGGTAGGGGGCAGATCACTTGAAGCCAGGAGTTTAAGGCCAGCCAGGGCAACACTGCAAGATCTCATCTCTATTTAAAAAAAATTTTAAAAATTAGCACAGTGTGGTGGCTTATGCCACTTCTAGCCACTTGGGAGGCTGAGGCGGGTGGACTGCTTGAGCACAGCAGATTGAGGCTATGGTGAGCTGTGATTGTGCCACTGCACGCCAGCCAGGGCGAGACCTTGTTTCAAAAACAAAAACAAAAGCTTGCTTTTTTATTTATGTAAGCAGGTGGGCTGTCGTTTGCTGACTGGTCCCCACTGACCTCTTTGCTTCATCTCATTATGTTTGCGTTCACTCACTCTGCTCCAACAACCCTGCACTCCCTTCTGTTTGCTGAACATGACAAGCACAAACATATCTCAAGGCCTTCATACTTATTGTTCCATCTGCCTGTATCATTCTTCTTTTAGATAACTGCATGACTCACACACAACATTTCTTTCAGGTCTTCACTCAAATGTTTTCTTAGTGAGGATTTCCTTAGTATATTACCTGAAATTCAACTACTTTCCCAACCCCCTTTTCTCCTTTATTTTTTTCCACAGGACTCATCTCTAATATATCATATATTCTACTTATCTATCTTGTTTATTGTCGCCTTCTTCCCAACTAAAATAAGAGTTTCATAAGAACTATTTTGTCTGCTGTTATATTCCAGTGCTTGGAATAGGGCCTAGTTTAATAAATATTCATATTTAATGGCTTAACTAATGCATTTATGTTTGTCTCTGTGACACATGAAGGTAAGTGCACATTCAAAAAATATGTTCACCTCCCTTCTTTAGCATTCCACATCCAAACATTTTTTTTCCCTTTCTCTTTTGTCTTGGGCTCAAACTTAAATTCATGTTTAATCTATGAAAGCAAAACAATCTTCAAAACAGGCCATAAAGCTGGGCGCGGTGGTTCAGGCCTGTAATCCCAGCACTTTGGGAGGCCGAGGTGGGCGGATTACCTGAGGTCAGGAGTTCGAGACTAGCCTGGCCAACATGGTGAAACCCCGTCTCTACTAAAAATACAAAAATTAGCCAGGCGTGGTGGTGCATGCCTAAAATCCTAGCTATTGGGAGGCTGAGCCAGGAGAATCGTTTGAACCTGGGAGACGGAGGTTGCAGTGAGCCGAGATCCCACCACTGCACTCCAGCCCAGGCGACAGAGTGAGACTCTGTCTCCAAAAAAATATATATATATCTCTCTCTCTATATATATAGAGCTATATATAAAAAATAAATAATAAAATAAAAAAGACTAAATGGATGTCAGAAATTCATATTTTAGAGCTTGTCTTGTACTACTGGTAGGGGGCACAGCTATAGCTATTAGGAAATAAAACAGTTTCCAATGGAAATCATAGTAAAGGTGGAAAGAGACAGTAGGCACTTTTATTTGAAACCTTTCAGCTACTGAGGACATAAGAGGTTATTTCAAAATGAGGGCCATGAATAAGGGAGTAAAAAAAAGAAGCAGAATAAATTTTGATCAGATCACAATTTTCTGAGATTCTTCTAGTTTCAATGAAAATTTTAACTACAATGGAGATCTTAAAAATTAGCCTCTTATCAAGTATCCTTTATTTAAACTATAATATGCACAAAATTATAGGTTTTATCTCAAAGATACTATTGGTTATATGAATTTTTTTTCTTTTGAGACACAGTCTTGCTCTGTCACCCAGGGTGGAATGCAGTGGTACGATCTTGGCTCACTGCAACCTCTGCCTCCCAGGTTCAAGCAGTTCTCCTGCCTCAACCTCCTGAGTAGCTAAGGTTACAGATGCAAATCACCACACATGCTAATTTTTAAATTTTTAGTAGAGACAAAGTCTCACCATGTTAGACAAGCTGGTCTTGAGCTCCTGGCCTCAAGAGATCTGCCTGCCCTGGCCTACCAAACTGCTGGGATTACAGGCATAAGCCACCATGCCTGGCCTGGTTACATGAATTTTAAAGAATGGTACAGAATCACAATCCTGAGTTCACTTTATAATGTCTATTTTGCCCTGTCCAAACTTCTATACATAGGACCTATGCCTTACCTTCACTCTCTGAGCTGGAAAGTCTTCGCTTGTGAACTCGCCTTATTTCTTTACCACGTCGTAAACTCTTCTGGGAACCGTCACTTTCTGAGTCTTCTTTGTAGTTAATTTGTCTTTTCTGATTTCTCCTTGACCGCCTTCGCCGAGTTTCTACAAAATCATCACTAAAATCATCACTGAAGTCACTTTCTATTTTAAAAAAAGGAAGAAAAAAGTACAAAATTTAAGTCTATTAAGTAGAAATGTAGCTTAAAAATGAAAAACTACTAAGCAGAGTTCAGTCATAAATATTTTTAAGTGAACAGTAACCTATATAAGTCTCATTTTATTTGAGAGAGTATCTCACTGTCACACAGGCTGGGGTGCAGTGGCATGAACGCAGCTCACTACAGCCTCAACCTCCCGGGCTCAAGAGATCCTCTGGCCTCAGCCGCCCCAGTAGCTAGAGCTAGGATCACAGGCACGCACTACCACGCCTGGCTACCTACCAAAGCGTTGAGATTATAACACGCCTGGCCTTTAAGTCTCACTTTAAAAAAAAAAAAAAAAAAAGAATGAGTCAATCTGTGGGGGTTTTTAATGCCAAACCTCACAATGTATACTCTTAGCAGTGAATCCTCAAGATTAGAAAATGTTTTATCCTTTTTTGTTTTTGAGACAGAGTCTCACTATGTCACCCAGGCTACAGTGTAGTGGCGTGATCTTGGCTCACTGCAACCTCCACCTCCCAGGTTCAAGCAATTCTCCTGCCTCAGCCTCCCAAGTAGCTGGGACTACAGGTACCCGCTACCACATCCAGCTAATTTTTATATTTTTAGTAGAGAAGGGGTTTTGCCATGTAGGCCAGGCTGGTCTTGAACTCCTGGCCTCAAGTGATCTGCCTGCCTCGGCCTCCCAAATTGCTGGGATTACAGGTGTGAGCCACCACTCCCGGCCTAAATGTTTTATACTTTTTTAGAAATAGTCCTTATTGCAATTGACCTACAGCTACCTGTCAGGTACACAGTTGCCATGACTGCTCTTCTTGGTAGACGGCTACCACAAATCTGCCTCCTGATAATCTGCTGTTCTACGTGTGGCTGTAGTCATAATGTATTGCAGAGATTAAGCCCTCTAACCAAAGAAAACTCATGAATCTGTTCCACATAAATACAGAACTCAAGTTATATTTTTGACTTTTCTCCATAAAGAATACAAATCTGCTAAATAAAGTACACAGACCTAAACTTGCAAAGCACTGCTAAATAGCATTGTTCTTGTCATCTCTGATCAATAAACCAGAGTGAGGCTATTGCATTATGTCACTGCTGTTTTTCAGAATGTTAAATTCCACCAAAGTACTATATTCAAGCTTGCTATTCTTTCATGGATTTCAAACATTTCAAAATAGCTTGCCAATAGGTTGAAGTGGTTCTCATTGGCCAAATTTCAGACAAATGGAGCCTAAATGGTGATGGGAATGTAGTATATCCACTGATCAGAATAAGAATCCATGAGTATACACTGACATAAATAAATAAACATACGGAGGAGAAGAGAAATGTTCTTCCTTACAGAACAACAATAAATAAATATAACAGACATGACAGAGTTAGAATTATCCACAGAAACTAAAACTAGTAGGTGAAATATAAGGAACAGGATATTTAAATAGTCTCAAATTCCCACAAATTACTTATTAATTATAAGGAAAAATAATAAAGAGACTCAGAAGATGCAACATTCTCTGTGCTATTCCTGCCATAAATGCGTAATCTGAATCTTATCACAAGGAAACAAAAGAAATCCAAACTGAGAAACATCTTACAAAACAACTAGTATGTACTCTTTAAAAATATCAAGATCAATGAGACAAAATTTGAGGAACATTCCAGATTAATAGAGACTAAAGAGATGTGAATAAACACATAGCCCTGGAATGGATCCTGGGTTAGGAAAAGAATAAAAAGATATAAAGAATAATATGGAGATACTTGATAAAAATTTGAATGTGTACTGTTAATTAGGTAATAGCATTATATCAATGTTAAAATATCTGAATTTGGTAACTACACTGTGGTTATGTAAGAAAATGTCCTTGTTCTTAAGAAATAATCACTGATAAAGCGGCATGATATTATCATCACTTATTTAGACAGTTTAGGAAAAAAGATAAATAAAACCAAAAAACCCCCACAAAGATTGCCAGAGTCTGATACTCATATCTATGGTTCTTCTCCAGTAAGATGACACTTATCCAGTAAGTAAATGCATGTTCCAGTAAGATAAGGATGCATTTCTTTTAGTGGCTGAGCCTCTATTTACTCACTTAATAAGGATAAGCATACTCTATAACAACATCAACTACTGTTAATCTGTAAAAACTACTCAACACTGACTGTGGTCTAAATGAGAATTAACTTATATTCTTCTCTCTCCAACAGCTGGGCATCTGATGGAAATGTTCACAGTTTATTGAAAATGATTTCCAAGAAACCCTATGAAGATGAAGGTTTAGGCATGGAAACGTGACAACCAAGGAGTCATCACAATCCTACTAGGCATCTGATATGAAGTTAACATACCAATGTGTATGTATTTTCTCAGATATGCTTTCTATGAGAAAAATTTAGTCAGAAATAAGTCTTAGGAACAGAATTTTAAGAACTCTTAACTCCAGCAGTCGTAAGAATTTGTTGAGCTGGCCGGTGTACTGGCTCGTGCCTATAATCCCAGCACTTTGGGAGACCAACGCGGGCAGATCACCTGAGGTCGGGAGTTTGAGACCAGCCTGGCCAACACGGAGAAACCCCGTTTCTAAATACAAAATTAGCCAGGCATGGTGGTGCATGCCTGTAATCCCAGCTACTTGGGAAGCTGAGTCAGGAGAATCGCTTGAAACCGGGACGCAGAGGTTGTGGTGAGCCGAAATGGTGCCATTGCACTCCAGCATGAGCAACAAGAAAAAAAAAAGAATTTGTTAAGCTGAGGTATCATATGGATACGGATTATTTTTACCAGAGTCTCTACTATTCTCCTCAGATTCCTCCTCTTCATCATCATCAGAATACTTTTTCTTTGGGGTCTTTCTTCGCAAACGCCTGCTCTGCCTCATTGGCCGAGAGGGGTGTCGCCTCAGTCTACGGCTACAAAAGTCAGTGTCACTGTCATCATTAGATGGTGGATCTTCTTCACTTTCATCTGGGTTTTCATCAGACACAACAAACTCATCTTGAGATCTGTCCAAGAGAAACCAGATAAAATACAATGGTATTTAGAAGAGTGAACCCATTTTTTAAGAGTACTAAGTTCAAATTCTAGTGAGCCCAGCGAATCATTAAGTATAGTGCAACATATGCAGACAATTGTATCAAATGCCCTATTTATAAAATGGGGAAAATGTTTTGCCCCCTATCCTCTTAGGAGGGGTTGTAAAGATGAATTAATGTTGATTTCTGTACTGCTTTGACTTCTTGAGATGTCCCCCATGTTAAATTCAACATATTCAAAAGTGAATTCATTATTTCCCAATCTACTTCTCTCTTCTGTTCCCTGGACTGGTATTTGGCGCCATCACTTATCCAGTAACTCCACCCAGAAACGTTGTATTTATCCTAACTTTCCCCTTTTCATTGATCATATCTAATCAATTACTAATTTCTCTAGAGTCTACCTCTTAAAAGATAATATCTCAAACCTGATCTCTTCTGTTTTCAGCTTTTCATACTCACCTAAACTACAAAAGCAACTCCATAAATAGTTTCTCTAATATCTGGTCTCATTTCCCCTCAATCTATCCTCCAAATGAATGCCAGGATGAATCTTTCTGAAGCATAAATCTCACATTAATTTTGTGTTTAAAACCCTTCACTGGTTTTTGTATAATTTTCAGGATAAAGTCAAAACACTTATGCATGACTAATAAAACACTCCCTAATCTGGTTCTTTTTATCACTTTGCCAAATCTCCAGCAGGGCACTCTCTACTTCATCCCCTTATTCCTGCTATCCTGAGCCAACAGGAGTTTCCCAAACATTCCATGACATTTTATGGCTTGCTGTCTTGGACATAAAACTTCTATGCTTATAATACCTTTTTCTTATCCTGCTTTTAGTCCCACACTTGTTGATTCCAAATATTTATTCTTCAAATTTCAGATCAAGCTTTACTTTTACTTTAAGCTAACTTTCCTCTGTACCCTAATTTATCTTTCCCTGTATTTTAGTAGCAGTTACGCAGAATGACTTTTTTTGTGGTTTATATGCTTGTTTCCTCTTCTAATAATCTGAAAGGAGAAACTCTGCAGTATTGTTTCAATTCCAACTCTGCATAGAAGCCTTTCTTGATCTTCTATGCTGGATTACTTGTCCCAAGTCCAACTCCTATGAGTCATGAGAGGATAATATCTAATTACTTATTTATTTTTCACATAGGACTGGAAACCCCTCATGGACCTGGCAGAAGGTGGCAGAGGTACAGAGAAAGCTCTTGACAAATCAAAGTTTAATTGTAGTCAGTAAAATTTAAATATAATTTTGAATGTTAAACAACCATAAATCTATTTTCTGTTCTAAATTTTAAAAACGGGCCAAAATTAGTATTCTTGAATTTGCTTTAAATATCCTGAAAATAAACAGAGCTAGTCTATGGACATGAAGAAGAAAACCCTCATTACAGCACGGGCAAGCCTCTCTGCTAGTCCAGTCCTGTTCCTGCTGGTATCTAGGGATTGGGGTCTAATGGGAGACCACACACCCATCACTGATCTTGAATTCGTCCTCGCTCTCTTCTTCATCCAGGTTGCTATCACTATCCAGATCGTTTAACCGCCGGCGTTTCTTCCTTCGAGCAGCAGCTGCCCTCTGGGGTCGTTTATTTTCTTTTCTTTCTTCATCCAAAATAGTAGAGATGTCTTTCCCACGATGACCTGTGATGGTGGAGATATCTTTTCCTCGGCCAACTCCTGAGTTTGGAGGAGGGAAGTTCAGGGGGAGAAAAATATGTGTTTATTAAAAGCTTCCCTTTAATTTCTAGAGACAGTCCTTATTCATGCTTAGCAGCTCTTCATTTCTTTATTTTCTTCCTACAAATATGCAGTTTTCTCATGACTTCAGCTGACAGAGGTCTCAGAGTTTTAGCATTCGTTTATCCTACTGAATAGAAGTTTACTATGTAGGGAACCTCTTGTTTTTTAAATTTTTATGTAATTCACACACCATAATATTCACCCTCTTAAAGTGTGCGATTCAGAGGTTTTCAGTATAGTCACAAAGCTGTGCCACCATCACCACTAACTAACTCCAGAACATTTTCATCACCCAAAAAAGAAACCTCATACCTATGAGCAGTCACTCAAGAATCTCTTCTTGAAAGCTGTCTTTTGGACAAGGCTTTAGAAAGAGGCCAATAGAGTTTTTAAAAACAGTGTTTGCAGGACAGAAAAAGCGAGATTTCAGCAGCAAAGATGTAAACAAGACAAACATTTCTGGAAAAGCCTTAAACGACCTACTAATCAATCTTTTCCAGAGTTTTCATAATAACTAAGTAGAAACCAGAATGTTCCATATTGGAGCATTGGCTAATAGTGCTTTAATTAAATCACCTTCTAGTTCTTCTATTTTAATGCCACTTACTGAAGACTATGAAACTAAGAAACCAATTTTTAATAGGTTAACTTAAATTTTGGTTTAAATTATTTTGGTTCTGATTATCCATAATTGTTGAGACTTTGTAGTCTCAAAGACAACACAAAAGTTTCCTCAGTTTTCTATATGGAATCAGAAGTAAATTTTTTAACCTATGTAGGAACATCAATGTTATATATCAGGTTGTAAAACAAAACTGCTTTAAAAGTAATTAGTAAGATCTGAGTCTATACACTGACATTGTGTCCACAAATTACTCTAAATCTGAGACAACTGACATCAGTACTAATCATAATACACACTGGGAAAGAGAATAAAAAAATATGCTCATTGTCCTAATTTGGCACCTGAATGAACTTCTTGGCAGAGTTCTATGAAGAAGAGAGAATGACAAACACATACCTCCTCCATCAGCCTCTTTGATATCATCTTCAATAGCTTCATCAATTGCTTCATCAAACTCATCAAATCTAAAATATATACAATGATCACATTATAGCCTGTCCTGGTTTTTTTTTTTGTTGTTTAATTATTTTTATTTATTTATTTATTTGTGAGATTCAGTCTTGCTCTGTCACCAGGCTGGAGTGCAGTGGCACTATCTCGGTTCATTGCAACCTCTGCCTCCCGAGTACCTGGGACTACAGGCATGCGCCACCACACCTAGCTAATTTTTGCACTTTTAGTAGAGATGGGTTTTCACCATTTGGCCAGAATGGTCTCCATCTCTTGACTTCGTGATCTGCCCGCCTCGGCCTCTCAAAGTGCTGGGATTACAGGCGTGAGCCACCACACCCAGCGGCCTTTTATTTTTAAAGATTACCTTTAGCAGATGTCTGTTACTGTCTGATTGTTTATGTCCCCTCAAAATTCACATGTTGAAATAATAAATCTCAAGGTGACGGTATTAGGAGGTGGGGTCTTTGGCAGAGCCCTCATGTATAAGATTAGTGCCCATATAAAAGAAGCCAGAGAGAGACCCTTTGTTTCTTCCACCATATGGGGTTACAGTGAGAAGATGCCCATCTACGAAGGAGAAGGCCTTTACTAGGCATTAGGTCTACCCTAAAGAGTCCCTTCATCCCTTCTGTGATTAAGAACACCCTAGAAAGTGCCATCTATGAACCAGAAAGCAGGCCCTCCCAGACACTATACCTGCCAGTGCCTTGACCTTGGACTCCCTAGCTTCTAGAACCGTGAGATATAAATTTCTGTTGATTATAGGTTATCCAGTTCAAGGTTATTTTGTGATAGCAGTCAAATTGGACTGAGGCAATGTCAGCAAAAATTTTTATAAAGGGCCAGATGGTAAATATTTTAGGCTTTTCAGACAATGCAGTCTCTGTTGTAACTACTCAACTCTGCTACTGTAGTGCAAAGCAGCTACAGACAACATGTAAGTAAATGATACAGATGTGTTTCAATAAAACTTTATGAGCATTAAAATTTGAATTATAGGTAATTTCCATACAATTTTCACAGGATATTATTTTTCTTTTGATCCTTTTTTTCAAGCATTTATAAAAACCACTTTGAGGTCACGTTGTACAAAAACTAGAAGTGAGCTGAATTGGGCCCACAGGCCATAATTTGCCAGCTCCTAATTATACAAATCACATGGCAAAGTAAGTAAAATAAAATTACAGTTCCATAAATACTATTAAGTCCTAATAATATGTCTGGGCACAGTGGTTTACATCTGTAATCTCAGCATTTTGGGAGGCCAAGGCAGGTAGATCACTTGAGCCCAGGAGTTCAAGACCAGCCTGGGCAACATGGTGAACCCCTGTCTCTATAAATAATACAAAAAATTAGCTGGGTGTGTGGTGTGTGCCTGTAGTTCCAGCTACTTGGGGGGCTGAGACAAGAGGATTGCTTGAGCCTAAGAGGCAGGGGATGCAGTAAGCCGAGACTGTACCATTGCACTCCAGCCTGGGGGACAGAGTGAGACCCTGTCTCAAAAAAAAAAAAAAGTCCCAATAATAGGGCTATGTTATTACTGCTATTGAAAATTATATTCTTACTAAAATTCATACATGAAAGGTTAAAATTTTAGAACTAGGTAAAAGTACTTCTTGAAGCTGTTTACCTTGACTTAAAGAAAAGGATCAAGACTAAAGGATTCCTAAGATTTCTTCACATATAAAATGCCTTTTACTTCAGGGCTCAGCCAAATCTCAAAACAAGTTATGAAGTAACTTGTGTAAAACTATGCTAAAAATGGTAATTACTAGCCATGTGTGGCTATTTATATTTAAATTCATTAAAATTTAAAATTTTGTTCCTCACTAGATATAATTCAAGTATTTAATAGTCACATATGGCTATGGTCACTGTATCAGACATCAAAGAAATAGAACACTTCCATCACCAAAGTATATTATATTGAAGAGGGTGGGATTACGAGCACACAATGGATTAACAACAGCATCAAAACTAAAAGCTGGGGCTGGGTGCAGTGGCTCAGCACTCTTGGTAGGCTGAGGCAGGAGTATAACTTGAGCCCAGGAGGTTGAGACTAGTCTGGGCTATATGGTGAGACCCTGTTATCTACAAAAATTAAAAATTAAAAACATTAGCCAGGTATGGTGATGTGTGCCTGTAGTCCTAGCACTTTGGGAAGCTGAGGCAATAGGACTGCTTGTGCATAGGAGTTCCAGGCTGCAGTGAGCTGTGATCATGCCACTGCACTCCAGTCTGTGTGACAGAGTGAAACCCTGTCTCAAAAAAAGAAAAAAAGACTAAAAGCTGGAGGCTGGGAGTGGTTGTATACACCCATAGTCCCAACTACTTGGGAGGTCGAGACAGTAGGATGGCTTGAGTCCATAGTCCCAACTACTTGGGTGTCTGAGGCAGTTGGATGGCTTGAGCCCAGGAGTTGGGAGTCTAGTCTAGGAAACAAAACAAGACTCCATCTCTAAAAACTAAATATCTGGCTTTCATAGTTAGAATATATAATTTCAAAGGACTCATAAATTTCAGATGGAGAGCTCTTCTTTTACAATGTAATTTTTACTGGCTGCATAGTATCTCATCTTACACATGTATCATATTTAGTCAAAACAGTTTATTTCCAATTTTTCACAACTGCAATATTTTGAGAATAAAGGTAGCTGTAGTGCGGATTTTTCCTAAGTTCTGGGAAAGTAAAACTCAGCACCTACTCACTAGGGTGAATTTTCATTAGGGTAGAATAGCAGATACCAATAAAGCCAGATGCCAGATGCAAAGTTAACTGAAAACAGCGTTTGTCCTGAGGACAGGGTGCAGCTGTAAGGTGGCATAATAACCTATTTCTTTGAGTGACTACTTTCTTACTGAGAAATTTGTTTGCTAAAATCAAAGACCACCAGAACTTCAGGCATCTGAAACTATTTCAGAAAGAATGAAACATTCCACTCTTGCCTTAATGATAATCTAAGTAATTTTTAATGCAACTAAACAGTCTTGATTTATATCCCAGATGCAGATAAAAGATAATCAGATAAAAGATTTCTGAACACAACACTCCATGTATCTATATTCCCTTGGTCTTGGTTGTCTCATCTGTGATGGTGGATTAACATAGATTATCCCTTTAAGCTCTAAAATTATATACGAGTAAAATAGGAATTTAGGGTAAACTATGTTTTTTCATATAAAATGTATTATGTAATGCATTTATTTTATATTCTACCTAGTTCCAAAATGACTGACATATTACAAAACAACTCAAACATGATATGTATTTCATTCATACATGCTTATGTGCAATTTCCTTCCTTCCCTCCTTCCTTCTCTTCCTTTCCTTCCCTCCTCCCCGCCACCCTCTCTCTTACAGAGTCTATGATGCCCAGGATGGTCTTGAACTTCTGGACTGAAACGATCCTCCTGCCTCAGTCTCCCAAAGTACTGGGATTTCAAGTGTAAGCCACCATCCCCAGCTAATTTATGTGTAATTTCATTTGTGAGAAACACTAGGTGAACGCAGAAAACTGCATCTAGCTGAACTGAGTTGCACAGCAATCTACAAAACACACATACCCAAGACATCTACCAGTAACATCAGTTCACTATGTGTTATAAACTATAGCCTTTTGCATGTGATGTTATACTTTTCTGATTTCAGATAAACCTCCTTCTGCCACCAAACCATAATTTACAAACTGCAATTCTCTGCTTCCACAGACAAGCTTCAGGTCTTTTCTCAGTATAAAATGCCATAGTTAATGTAGTATTTATGTATTTCTTACTTATTTAACATATGTCAAATGGTGCTCCCATTTTTAGTATATTCCTATCTTTTTTAATGCATTGCCACCAATGAAGTCTTTAATGTATGTCTCTAACCCCATATTTTCCATAATCCCTATGGTTTTTCCTGTATAATTTTGCACAGCATGGTGATTTTTAAAAATACATGTTATGTTGCAGCAGAACTGACTTTACATTTGCACTTTCCATCTGTCAGCTTTGACTTCATACATATAGAAGAATACTTTTTATTTTTTGAAGTGTGTTTTTAAAGACTAGGATGGGCACTATTCCCGTGTACATGAGATTTTACCCTAACTGATTCTACCATATTTTTATAAAGTTTTAACACTAACAATAGGGGCAAATTCCTCCATGATTACTGATGCAAGTTTATAAATAAGAAGCAAGTTCAAAGTTAAGAGTTTTATAAAATCCACTGTTTTCCTTTTCCATTTCCAGTTATTCAAGTTAAAAAAACTGCTTTGGTGTTATCCCAGATTTTAGAAGCTGTAGGCCGAAAAATTATCTAAAATAACTAAAATATAATTTATTTATTATTTGAATGAGACAGCATGATTTAGTGGAAAGAACACTAGACTGGAAGATAGGGTTTTAGAAGATAAGGTTTCTAGGATTAGCTACTAACAATGACCATGGAAAAATCTCCTTTTCTGGTGTCTCTGGTGTTAAAAGGTAAACCAGGTAATATTTACTGATTCTTTCACTAGGTACTAACGAAGCATTAACTATCTGTCAGCACTATGCTAGGTATAGGGGACACAAGTCCATGTAAAAGAGACATGGTCCTTACCTTCATGCTAACAATCTAGTGATGATTAAAAATGTTAGTAAGTCATCACAACCACACTCATTACAATTATAAGTGCTTTCAGGGAAAAGAACTGGTTGCTATGAAGGCATATAATGGGGGGATTTCATATAGAGGAGGTTAACAAGCTAAAACTGAAAAGGAAATTGCAGGTAAACAGTATGTACAAAGGGACTAAAAGGAGATGCAGCAAATGCAGAGAGTGTAAGGGAGAATGTGGTAAGACAGAGTTGGAGAGGGAAGTAGAGATGAGACTATGCAGTGACTTACTGGCCTTGTTAAAAGTATCAATGCTTGGCCAGGTGTCGTGGCTCACACCTGTAATCCCAGCACTTTGGGAGGCTGAAGCAGGCGGATTACAAGGTCAAAAGATTGAGACCATCCTGGCCAACATGGTGAAACCTCATCTCTACTAAAAATACAAAAATTAGCTGGGCATGGTGGCGGGCGCCTGTAGTCCCAGCTACTTGCGAGGCTGAGGCACGAGAATTGCTTGAACCCGAGAGGTGGAGGTTGCAGTGAGCGGAGATGGCGCCACTGTACTCCAGCCTGGTGGCAGAGCAAGACTCCATCTCGGAAAAAAAAAAAAAAGGAACAATCCTTATCCCAAGAGCTATGGAAATCTGACAAACTATATTAAAGCAAAAAGAGGATGACATGAACAGATTTACATTTGGAAAAGATTACTCTGCTCTAAAATTCTATGACTAGGCCGGGTGTGGTAGCTCATGGCTATAATCTCAGCACTTTGGGAGGCTGAGGAGGGTAAATTACCTGAGGTCAGGCGTTCGAGATCAGCCTGGCAAACATGGTGAAACCTGTCTCCACCAAAAATACAAAAGAAATTACCCAGGTGTGGTGGTGGGCACCTGTAATCCCAGCTACTTGGGAGGCTGAGGCAGGGGAATCACTTGAACCCGGGAGGTGGAGGTTGCAGTGAGCTGAGATTGTGCCATTGCACTTCAGCCTGGGCGATAAGAGTGAGACTCAGTCTCAAAAAAAAAAAAAAAAAAAAGAAAAAAAATTCTATGACTAAAGATGGAAGGCAGGAAATATATATATACAACTGCTAATAATCAGCATGATAGGAAAAGCATATACTTCTGGATCATGCTGTGTACTTGCAAAATAAATCCTCTTTCACTGTAGACATTTCCACACATTTCATACCTGTAACTTATACATTTCCTTGTTCTTGTTGACCTCCTTTCAAGCAAGTTTGCTTTGGATTTTTTTGAATCTTTTTTCTTTTCTTCTTGATCTTCAGAAAAGTCTGGCTCCTTAAAAAATATGATAATAAGCATCGAGGTTATTCCTTATGACAGAACAAAGTTCCTTGGGATAAACAGTTTTGTAATCTCCATCTAGGTAGCACATGTGAAAGGTCTGAAAAAGTTCGAGATGATTCCCTCTAGAAGTGAATAAACATGGCAACACTGAGTATACAGATTAAAAAGAATGCTGGTGATTAAAGGATGAAATCCTTCTGTATTAAAATTCTTATGCTTTTGTGAGTTTACAACCAGTACTTGTTTTAAAACAGTCATGATGAATTTTTTCCACTGATATATCTTTTAACAAATAATTAAACTTGCAACAGAAGATGTTCAACAGGTATGCTGCATGAATGAAAGATTTAGAAGAAAGGGGTTGCTACTCAAGGAAATAACTTGACAGGCCATTTAAGCTTGTGATTTAATTAAGCCGGAATGAAATTACTTTTACACATTTTTACCAATTACAAAAATTTACAAACTATGTAAATTACAAAACCACATTATATGCACTTTCACTCATGATATATACACCTTAGTTATAAATTAGACTAACAAATGCAAAACAAAGGTAATCCTTCAAAAAACCCAAACTTTGATGAACAATACAAACTGAAGTTTTCAACAATCCCCAAAGTAAAATTAAAATCAAATCTCTCCTAACTATTCTTTAGTCATTTTACATAAACAGCATGCAAAACAAGCTAACAACACATTATAAAGTTCAGGGTAAAAACAGGAAACATACTCCAAAGGTAAAAGCTCTAAGTTTAGTTTAGATGTGATATCACATTTTGGAGTTACCTGCATATATAAAATTTCAATCATGAGGGATTAGGGGTGATTTCTCAAAGGTCTTAAATTTCCATTTTTAATACTGGTATATCATAGATTTAAAACCACCGTCCAGGCGCAGTGGCTCACACCTATAATCCCAGCACTTTGGGAGACTGAGACGGGGGGATCACCTGACGTCAGGAGTTCGAGACCAGCCTGGCCAACATGGTGAAATCCTGCCTCTACTAAAAATACAAAAATTAGCCAGGTGTGGTGGCAGACACCTGTAATCCCAGCTACTCAGGAGGCTGAGGCAGGAGAATTGCTTGAACCCAGGAGGCAGACACTGCAGTGAGCAGAGATTACGTGCCATTGCACTCCAGTCTGGATGACAAGAATGAAACTCCTTCTCAAAATAAATAAATAAATAAAACCACTAACATTACATAAGGTGGGTAAAATTTTAGAGCATTATGACAATCTCCCATTTAAAAATATTACAAATCAGAAACTTACTTGTGGAGGAATGATGTTTTCAATACTGATACCGACATACACCAAGCGTTCTTTTCTTTAGGTGAAAAACAAACAAAATACATGAGATTTGCTGAAAATAAAATTGTTACATAAACATCATGAATACACACAATGTTAAACTTACAATTTCATGTTAATAGCAGAGGGTAAGTCACAGAAATGTTAGCTATTATTTACTTATTTATTTAGAGATAAGGTCTCACTCTCTTGCCCAGGCTGGAGTGCGGTGGTGCAATCTCAGCTCACTGCAACCTCCACTTCCCAGGTTCAAGTGATTCTCCTGCCTCAGCCTCCCAAGTAGCTGGGATTACAGGTGAGCGCCACCACAACCGGATAATTTTTGTATTTTTAGTAGAGATGGGGTTTTGCCATGTTGGCCAGGCTGGTCTCAAAATTCCTGGTCTCAAATTCCACCCACCTTGGCCTCTCAAAGTGCTGGGCTTATACGCGTGACCACTGCTCCTGGCCCATGTTAGCTATTAAGTATAAAACTTTAATATAGTATTAGTATGTGTGGGGAGCTCAACATTTCCTAGGGTTAAGATAACAATATAACAATATCTTTCAGAAATGACTTACATTGGTCAAATAAAACCTATAACTGAAATAAGACAAGCAACTTCATAAAGAGTTATGCTATGACGAGTTGATACGATTAGATGGAAAGCCACATTTGATTAGACAAATTAGATCTTTGTGATGCTGGAGAAAGTTTTTAGTAATATTTTGGGTGTATGTATTAACATTTATAATCTCATGGTAATAAATACTGCTATAAAAATTATGTAAACAAAACCTTATCAAGGTCCCAGTGAATGACACTGAGACCATTCATTCCTTCCTGTTGAAAGAGAAAAAAGCAATGCAGACATATAGCTCTGCTCTAGAAGGCCATAACTGAAGATGACTATAGCCAGGAAATGAAGACTTGAGCCAATGACATCTCCATAGTTTCATTTCCAAGAAACAAACCTTTGCTGATTTAAATTAAATTATATATAAAAAAACAGCAGGATGGCTGGGTGTGGTGGCTCATGCCTGTAATCTGAGGCACAAGGTCCCTTGACACTAGGAATTCAAGACCAGCTGGGCAACATAGTGAGACGCCTGTTTCTATAAAAATTAAAAAAATAAAAATTGGCCAGGTATGGTGGCACACACCTATTGTCCCAGTTACTCAGAAGGCTGAGATGGGAAGATTACTTGAACTCAGGAGTTTGAGGTTGCAGTGAGTTTTGATCATGCCACTGTACTCTAGCCTGGGTATCAAGAGTGAGACCCTGTCTCTTATTTAAAAAAAAAAAAAAAAAAGCAGGTGTTTTCCCTGGTTCTCCCAAAGTTAATCCAATTCAAGGACAGCTGAGCTCTGACATGCCTCTGTATGTTAAATTGAACTGAACTGAAATAGTAACCATTCTGTCTCCCTCTGCTTGTAACGTTCCTTATATAAGGATATTAACGTATCCAGCTGGCTAGGTCTTTTAGAGTGCAGCCTTTAGTGCCCTTCTAACAAGAATATTCATGGTCTTTTTAGAGATAGATTGTGATGCTATTAAAACCAGTATGTTTAAAAATCATTCAGTGGACTTCCAAAACATCACAGAGCATCACACCATCAGATCTGTAGACAGTTGCTAGTCAGCCACTAAATACTCACTGAAATTTACATCCATCCCTCTTTTCCACAAGACTGTAGAGACCTCTAAGGTAAAGACCACATTATATACTTCCTCATTCGATTACACTCATTGGCATAAAGTAGGTACCCAATACATGTTGCTTAAATGTTGAATGAATGCATAAACAAGGGTTGCTTAGGGAGCAAATAGGGAGTAAAATGCTCTTGTATTATGACACAGGGAGTAAGTATGGCTCTAAGCTGCTAGGATGAATGCTAAATAAGTTATTTCACAGATTTTTTAGAAGTGAATATAAGTGCTTACTTTAGAAAACTGAATGACGATGGCTAGAATTTACAGCTAGTATTTATTTTAGAAACACATATTTTGCTGTTTAGAGCTCCTAAGATTCATATATACATGTGTGTATACATGCACACACACACACACATACATGTATTCTAGAAACTATAAACAGCAACAGCTTTATTAACCAGATTATTAGGGAGAATCAGCAAACACCAACAACAATTGGTTAACTGGCTCTGTGCCAGACTGGTCTTCCTGTAATAGTAACTTTCCTCTCCTTTTTATACACAATCTGAGAACTTAGTATGTGATATAAAGTCATAATTACAGACGTCCTCTTAAAGGATGACATTTAAAGCTGGGTGTGGTAGCTCACGCCTGTAAACCCATAGTTTTGGGAGGCCAAGGTGGGCAGATCACTTGAGGCTAGGCATTCGAGACCAACCTGGCCAACATGGCAAAACCCTATCTGTACTAAAAAATACAAAAATTAGTCAGGCGTGTGGTGTGTGCCTGTGGTCCAAGCTACTCAGGAGGCTGAGGTGGGAGGATCGCTTGAAGGTGGGAGGCAGAGGTTGCAGTGATAGCACCACTGCACTCTAGCCTGGATGACAAAGCGAGGCTCTGTCTCCAAAAAATAAAAAAGATGCCATTTAAATAAAGAGGATTACCTAGAGTAGGAGAGAAAATAAAGGAACTAGTAAATTGGAGACAGTAATATAAACAAATATTGTGGCATACTTTAAAACATAAATTTCTAAAAATCAAAATATTTCATAATTGCAGTGGCATATCCGATAGTGTATGAGGCTGTTTTCAAAATTTTTCACCAGGCTTTTATACATATAAATGGTATATGCATCAAAGGGCTCCAAAGAATAAGCAGATAAGACATTCTTAGTGGTTTACATTCTTGGCTTTTAGAAAGAATACATTCTCAGCTGGGAGTAGTGGCTCATGACTGTAATCCCAGCACTTCGCGAGGCCAAAGGAGGTGGATCACTTGAGGTCAGGAGTTCAAGACCAGCCTGGCCAACATGGTGAAATCCCCGTCTCTACTAAAAATACAAAAATTAGCTGGGCATTGTGGTGTGTGCCTGCAATCCCAGCTACTCGGGAGGCTGAGGCAGGAGAATCACTTGAGCCCATGAGGCGGAGGCTGCAGTGAGCTGAGACTTCACCACTGTACCTGAACTCCAGCCTGAGTGACAAAGTGAGACTCCGTCTCAAAATAAAACAAAACAAAACTCTCTTCCTTAGTGGGTGAGCCTATTAGCTATCTACATTTTTGAGACAAGTCAGCTTCAGGACATGGGAAAACCACTAATTTCTGAAAAGGATAAGCAGATTTGAGCAAGATGGAGGCAATGGAAAATCTAGTTTTATTTGTGATTTAATTTAAATATTTTAGTTATAGCTTTTGCAGTGTCAAAATAAAACAAGAGAAACAGCACATCAAAATAATCCTAGTAATTTCATACAGGATCATTCTTTATTTTTAAAAATGTTCTTGGAAGATATTCCAAATATCTGAAACACAGGCAGTTTATGGAAATAACCCAGGGTTTAGCTGGGTGTGGTGATGGGCACCTGTAGTCCCTGCTACTTGGGAGGTTGGGGCAGGAGCATCCCTTGAGCCCAGGAGTTCCAAGACCAGCCTGGGCAACATAGTGAGACCCTGTGTTCAAAAAAAAAGAAAGAAATAAATAACCTAGCATTTCTCAATTCAAAGTACTTTTATGTCCTAGTCAGTTTGAGAGATTAACTTGCCTTTAAACTAAGTAGCATCCATTACGAGCCAGAGTGCTCAAACTGGGTAGTAAAAAAAACAAAACCTTTAGGTTCTGGAGGCCGAATCCATTATTCTGGTTCACCTTTGCACAAGGTAAAGTGAGAGGATCATGGGACAAGCTGATTGCCTTAAGGCAAGCTAAATTTGGAGGGCAAGACTATGAGTCAGGGGATATACGGTAAAGAAGTAGCAAATGAAGGTAAAATCAGGAGATAATACTTAGATTTCCTCAATCATACTAGTGTATAAATGGGCATCAAGTCCTACAGATTAATCCTCTGAAAATTCTCCCTAACAACTTCACCTTATTATCACAATGCCTGGCCTGATTCAGGCCTCTTAGGTTTGCTATTCCAACAGTCCCAACTCTAATTCATTCTTCTGTTACCAGAGCATTTTTTTCTGAAATAAACATATACTTACCTATGTCTCCTTTGATGGCCGCCCCACTTACTATAGAGAGTAAGTCAAATTCCCCAGCCTGGAGAGCTATTCGCAATTTGGCCTTACTCAGCTTTTACAAAAATCTATCTACTACCACTCATCTACTATCACTTTTACACTTTGCCTTTGTTCATGTTTGTGCTCTTTGTCTGAAATACGTTCATTGGTATAACCTGAACAATGCCTCTCCTGAGAACCCCAAATCCTATGGGAACTAAAATGCTTCTCCACCATGTTCTTGTATTGCTTTTAATATACCTCCACTTTTCTACTTTATTGTGTCATTGGTTCATATGTCTGTATTCTCTAATAGAAGGTGAGTTCCATGTAAACAAGAGCTTTGTTTTTGATCTTTCCTCTTCAGTTTGGTACACAGTAGGTGAAAATGAATGTTTAGAAATAGATTAATTAAAGAAGGTACAAATAAATATAAACTATTGGCCTGATTATGTCCCCTTTTAAAGATTAGGCTCAAGTTCAGTCTTAAGAACTTCATCTAAGAACCCTTCTCCAGGCTGGGCAGGGTGGTTCACACCTGTAAACCCAGCTCTTTGGGAGGCCGAGGCGGGTGGACCACAAGGTCAGGAGTTGGAGACTAGCCTGGCCAAAATGGTGAAACCCTATCTCTACTAAAAATACAAAAATTAGCGAGGTGTGGTGGTGGGCACCTGTAGTCCCAGCCACTCAGGAGGCTGAGGCAAAAGAATCACTTGAACCCAGGAGGAGTGAGGTTGCCGGGAGCCGAGATTGTGCCACTGCACTCCAGTCTGGGTGACAGAGCGAGACTCTGTCTCAAAAACAAACAAAACAAAACAAAAAAAGCCTTCTCCAATTGCTTTAGACCACCATCGCAATGCTATACTGAGAAGAGGGCATCTCTTATAGTTAGTAGGACACAATTCAGCATTTAATACTCTTTATTTCACCAATGTTAGCTGTCCACCCAAGGAGATGACAGGGATAACTAAATTATAGATCAGTTCTTATAGTTTTCTTGTATTCTCTACAATACTTAGTTATGGACACACCCTCCACAATACTTGGGCCAATATTTATTCAGAGAAGGTTCTGACAAATACTTCATTCATTTATTTATTTATTTTGAGACAGAGTCTCACCCTTGCCCAGGTTGCAGTACAGTGGCATTCACTGCAACGATTCTCCTGCCTCAGCCTCCGAGTAGTTGGGACCACAGGTGTGCGCCACCACGCCCAGCTAACTTTTGTATTTTTAGGAGGGACAGGGTTTCACCATGTTGGCCAGGCTGACCTCAGGTGATCCGCCTGCCTCGGCCTCTCAAAGTGCTGGGATTACAGGCGGGAGTGCTGGGATTACAGGCGGGAGCCACCATGCCCAGCTAGTTCTCATAAATACTTCAGATCAAAAGTTGGCAAACATTTCCTGTAAAAGGAAAGATAATAAGCATGCAAGCGTGGCAGGTCATAAGGTCTCTGTTGCAACTACTCAATGCTGCTGTCGTAGGGCAAAAGCAGCCACAGACAATATATAAACAAATGAGCAAGGTTGTGTTCAATAAAACTTTATTCACAGACAATAAAATTTGAGTATCATATGATTTTCATGTGTCATGGAATATGATTCTAGCTTTTCCCCCCCCAATCACTTAAAAACGTAAAAAACATTCTCAGTCAGCAGGCAGTACAAAAACAAAAGCAGGCTGGATCTGGCCCACAGGCCACAGTATGCCAATCCTTGTTTTAGATGGATCCATTTATCCATACAGTGAAACAATTCTGCTCTCATATTCCCAAACAAAACATTAACACACATACAAAAATACCTTCGTTCGGCACGCTCTTTCTTCTTTAAGGCAACATCCAAATCCTGCAACTGTTCCTCTAATTTTTCACAGAGCAGTTTCTGAAGAAGCAAAATAGATAAGGGTCATTTTAAACAACTTTTAGCAATCATTTATTACATACATGTTAACTTCATGGGTAGTGTGCTCTGAGAGCTGGAAAGGGACCACACAGTAAGTGAACAATGAAGCTTTTCTTGTGTTTAATCAAATAAAAGGTGCCTCAGCATCCTTTGAACAGAAGATGAGCACAGTACCTTTGAAATAAAGCACACATTAAAGAAACATACAGCTTTGCCAAAAGAAACGCATTCTGTATCTATCCTACTGGCAATCATCAATGTTTAAAATAGCATTTGGTTCGATATGTGTATGCAACAGTGATTATACTTTTTAAAAAAGATTCAAAGATGTTTTAAAGGGAGAAGGTTATATGTACGATAAAACATAATGATGCCAAAAACTATTTTTTAAAAAAAGAGACTGGGCTGGTGTGAGTGCAGTGGTATTTACAACTAATTGATCACAACCAGTTACAGATTTTTTTGTTCTTTCTCCACTCCTATTACTTCACTTGACTATCCTTAAAAAAAAAGAGAGACTAGAAAAAAATATACAAACAATGCTACACAGTTACTGAGTCAAAACAGAGCTGAAAAATGTAATTGATAATAAAATTGTGCTAAGCCACAGAAGTCCATTTCACAGAAAAATGCATAAAGCTCATTAATTTAATTTAATTTAATTTAATTTAATTTAATTTTTTGAGACAGATCTCACTCTGTCACCCAGGCTGGACTACAGTGGTACAATCTTGGCTTACTGCAACCTCTGTCTCCCATGTTCAAGTGATTCTGGTACCTCAGCCTTCTAAGTAGCGGGGATTACAGGAGTGTGCCACCATGCCTGTCCAATTTTTGTACTTTTAGTAGAGATGGGATATCACCATGTTGGTCAGGATGGTCTTGAATTCCTGGCCTCAAGTGATCTGCCTGCCTTGGCCTCCCAAAGTGCTGAGATTATAGGCATGAGCCACCACGCCTGGCCAAACTTTTATCATTTTAAAAAAATAATTATTACTACTTTTAAATTTTTTAGAGATAGGGTCTTGCAATGCTGCCCAGGCTGGCCTCAAACTCATGGCCTTGAGTGATCCTCCTGCCTCAGTCTCCCAAGGAGCTGGGACTATAGCTATGTGTCACCATGCCTGGCTTAATCCATCATTTTTTTTTTTTTTTTTGAGACAGAGTCTTGCTCTGTTGCCAGGCTTGAGTACAATGGCGTGATCTCGGCTCACTGCAACCTGTCTCCTGGGTTCAAGCAATTCTCCTGCCTCAGCCTCCCGAGTAGCTGGACTAAAGGCGTGCGCCACCACGCCTATATAATTTTTGTATTTTTTGTAGAGAGAGGGTTTCACCATGTTGGCCAGGATGGTCTCGATCTATTGACCTTGTATCCACCCACCTCGGCCTCCAAAAGTGCTGGGATTACAGGTGTGAGCCACTGTGTCTGGCCTAATCTATCATTTTTAAGGCAAATGAAAGTAGGTTTGTGAGAGAAAAGTAACCAATGAGCACAGTAGCACAGAAATAACCTGATTCTTCAGCTTCCAAAAGAAATTTGCCTAAGATAGAAGAGAAAGAGAATCTATGTTTCTCCTAACCCTGATAACACCATCTACAAAACTACTGACAAATACAAAGTAGGCAGAAACCAAAAAAGAGGATGAAACAAAGTGATACACAGGAAGAAACACACATCCTTCCTTCTACATATCTACACTTGGTGCTTTTTGTGCTTATAACGAATACAATAAAAAAACCGTTCAGAATTTTACAAAACTTAGAGGGCTTCTGATAATTGCTTTGGAAAAAAAACAGAAAGGAAAACCTTAAAGCTATTAATAAAAGGTAGAAATCTAAACAGAGGTAAATACTATTTACACATTGCTTTGAAGGTTAAAAATATTCATTCAGTAGCTATTAAACAGTTATTATTAATTTGAGTACAAACTCAAAGACTAGGAAAGCAGAAGTGGGCGGGGTCTTACATGTTGGCAAGGTGGGCAGAACCATTCTCCGTCTGGGATGATCATCAGAGGAGGGCGAAGGCAGGCAGTATGGTATCCACTATCGCAAGAGTCACACAGAAGAATCTGAAATAATCACACTGACATCAACCTATGACTAAAATTAAATGACTCTTAGGTTAAAGACATTTCAGTATTTCTGAGTACTATACTGCAAAGCATTCTTTATTTGCATAAAGCTAATAAATAAAAAAGCTCTGATGATTAGGGATCTGACATACCAATATTTATTTATGTATTTGTTTGTTTGTTTGATGCAGTCTTGCTCTGTAGCCCAGGCAGGAGTGTAGTGGTGCAATCTTGGTTCACTGCAACCTCCGTCTCCCGGGTTCAAGCCATTGTCCTGCCTCAGCCTCCTGAGTAGCTGGGACTATAGGTGCCTGCCACGACACCTGGCTAATTTTTGTATTTTTAGTAGAGACAGGGTTTCACCACGTTGGTCAGGAAGGTCTTGATCTCCTGACCTTGTGACCCACCCACCTCGGCCTCCCAAAGTGCTGGGATTACAGGCGTGGGCCCACCGTGCCCGGCCCATGCTAATGTTTTAAAAAAACCTAAAAAAAAAATTAAGCTACAAAATTTAGTTAAAAATAACAAGTCCTTTCTGACCTAGAGTTAGAAGCCTTTTTCATTCAGCATATAGCCATAAAGGCTATAACAACATATTCTTTATAACAAAGTTTTAAAGCTCAAGTATCAAAGACTACTACACAGGATTTTTAAAACACAAAAAATGTCCATTTTAAACAGCATTTCAATTACTTACCTGTAAGAAACACTCATGGTTCTTTTTACCATGTAAATTCAAATAAGGAAGAGAATGAGGTATAGAAAAAGAATACAACTACATTCAGAACCGTCATGATATAATACAAAGGTTCGTAACATCACTTAGTCTTAGAGTTGCTTTATCGGTATTTGAGTTTAAGAGGACCAAGGTCTAAAACTTAACATAGTATGCTCGAAAATGTTTAACTTAAAAGAAAACCTTTTATTTTTAAATAATTTTAGATTTACAGAAGAGTTACAAAGATGGTATAAAGTTCTCATATACCCTTCACCCAATTTTCAACACTGTTACCTCATATAACTATGGTACATTTATCAAAACTAAGAAATTAACATCAATACTATAAACTTGGCCGGGCGCGGTGGCTCAAGCCTGGTAATCCCAGCACTTTGGGAGGCCGAGACGGGCGGATCACGAGGTCAGGAGATCGAGACCATCCTGGCTAATACGGTGAAACCCTGTCTCTACTAAAAATACAAAAAAAAAAATTAGCCGGGCGAGGTGGCGGGCGCCTGTGGTCCCAGCTACTCGGGAGGCTGAGGCAGGAGAATGGTGTGAACCCGGGAGGCGGAGGTTGCACTGAGCTGAGATCCGGCCACTGCACTCCAGCCTGGGCGACAGAGCAAGACTCCGTCTCAAAAAAAAAAAAAAAAAAAAAAAAAGAAAGAAATTAACATCAACACTATAAACTAAACAACAGGCTATTCAGATTTCACAAGTTTTTCCACTAATGTCTTTTGTTGAGTTTGAATCTTGGATAGCACATTGCATTCAGTTATGTTTTGTTAGTATCCCCCAGTACATAACTGTTTCTTGGTCCTTCTTTGTTTTCCTTGACCAACAGTTTGAAGAGTACTATAGTAGTCAGATATTTTTGGTAGACTGTCCTGAAATTTGAGTTTGTTTGATGTTTACTCATGATTAGACTGGGGTTCTGGGTTTTGGAGAAGAACTCACAGAGGGGAAGTGCCCTGCTCACTGCATTGTATCAGTGGATACATGTTATCAATATGACTTACTACTGCTGGTATTAACTTTGGTCACTTGGTTAAAGTAGTATCTGTTGGTTTTATCCACTATAAGGTCACCTTCCACACTCTATTCTCATAAGTACAGCCCGCACTCAAGGAAAAGGGAATTAAGTTTTCTATAAGTATGAGTATCAAATAATTTGTGGATATATATTAAAATCTCAATAGTAATAAATCAATAAATGACTTGGGGGAAATGCACTGAAATTATGCCAATATCTTCTGTCTCCTTAGAGTTCTGCTCACTAGTTTTAGCAATCGCTGGGATTTTGCTTGCAACCATTATTACTGTGGTGTTCTGATGGTGATTTTCTATCTCCCTTATGCCTTCTACATATGTTATTAGGAATTATTCTGTAAGGAAAATAAGTCCCTTCTTCCCCACATTTGTTTATTCCATTATTTATATCAATATGAATTAATGAATATTTATTTTAGTCTTTGGGTTACAATCCAAAGCTATCATTATTTAATTTGTTGTTGGAACTGTTCCAGCCATGGACACAATGGAAGCTCTTTCAGCTTGTCTCTTGTGTTCTTAGGACTTGCCGCCTTTCTTTCTTTCTTTTTTTTGTTTTAAAGTACTTCCTTACTTTCTGGCACTACAGGATGTTTCAGGAACATCTTGTATTTTCCATGCCAAGCCTTAGAACCAACCATTTCTTCAAGAAGCCCTAGCTCCTTTACTGGATAATGGTACTTTGAAACCAAGATCTGGATGCTCTGAAAGCTCATTGCTACTGGCAACTACTTTTCATCTCTCTCAGAGGACAGCGTTAAGATATATATGTATGTATACGTATACACATATATCTTTCTGTGCCTATATTAAAATAAACATGGAGTTCATGCTAATATCTCTAGTTCTAATATACCATCATAGGGTTCATCATGGCTCCTATTATCTGTGCTTTCTTTATTTGCTCAACCCTAGTACAGATGAAGTTTCTGCAATCCTAACCTGTACCATAGGTGTGGGAGGAGGCACACCATTACAATGCATCACCACTTGCTCCCAATAGCCAGGGTTTGGTAGTTACATTAGTATTATACTGCCGGTATACAGTTGATTACATAGGCACATGTGGACTAACCTGGCCACCTAAATCCATTTATCACATAGTTTTATAAGACATAATCTAAATTTCAAATATCAAAATTACAGGCAAACTTTCAGAATTTATTTCTAAAGTGAAGATTGTTTCTACTCTGCAGCACAGTTAAAGTCTCACTAAATAAATACTACCATGTAAGATTTCCAAGTCTCAGATAATAATCCATTTATTTTGACTAAAACATCTGGAAAATCCCTCAAAGTTCTATATTCATTTATACGTTTATTGCTTTTCTGCTGTTAAAGCTCAATTAAGACAAGGAACATGTCTTTCTGGCTCAGCAGCATATTCTTACGATTTAACATATAATAGCTGCTTGATATTTTGACTTGACGTTTATCCTTAAGCACTTGGCATAAGAAATCTACCATATTTGGGATCTTCGGTTTCCAATGTCATTCACAATATAATTTCTGCTCACCCCATTTTACTTCTTATTTCTTCACATCAGTTCCTTACAGCAGTCATTGATGCCTTAGGTAAAATGCACTCTTTTAGTTTAAAGGGACATTAGAAAATGGTAAGGAGAGAACATAAGTTTTGCTTTTTTCTTGATTTAGAAGGCAGAAAAAGGCCACTGTCTCAAATGTCCTCTTGGCCTTTCTCTGTATAAAAATATTGATTTAACTTGCATAGACCTTGATGATCATAAAATGCTTAGAGGAATCTTCTCAGCATAATTTCAGTATCTATTCTTCTCAGAGCTCATGTCATTCACTAGTTTTTACTTGAGCCCTTAAAAACTATTGGGTTATGATAAACTTCATTGATAACACATTTAGTTTCCAGATATGATATTAACAGTAAGAAAGAAAAGAGTAAGTAAACCAGAATTAACTTTAACCCAGCACATAATATGTATCAGAAACGGTGCTAGGCAACTTTATATGAGCTGTTAAAAAAACGCCCCTCAGAAGTATGTGGTGTGAGTCACACCTTACAATAAAGAAATCAAAATATAGAGAAGATAGCTCCTGATAAGTGGTATCCTGATAAGCAGGATCTGAATTCAGGATGTCTGGCCCTATGCTTTTCCCATCACATCATAACGCCTTGCAGGAAAAAAGAGCCTGGAGAACCACTCCTCAGGAATTTTCCAAACTTCAGAGGATCTCAAATGTTTCTGGTCCACACGATTCTACTCAGGTAGAAACATCTTTCTTTATATTTTCTTCTACTTAATAGCTGGAGCTTGCCTTTAAAGTAAAATATATTCAAAAGAACAGCACAGGTACATAGAATTAGGTATAACAAGGCTATTTCCTCAACAGACTCACTTATGAACTGCAAATTATATATATATTATATATATAGATATAGTATATAAAATAGATTAGATATTGATTCTCCTGATTCAGGCAGCCTTTGAAGCACTTACTTCCTGGGGAAAAAAGCTCCCTATAAATGCAGTATGATTCTTTTTGGAATATATCTGGTCTATGATTTATCTCTTATAAATTAAAAAAAAAATTTTTTTTTTTTTTTTTTTTTTTT
>NW_016811202.1:1045267-1115611 GCF_001698545.2 Rhinopithecus bieti
AGATATTGATTCTCCTGATTCAGGCAGCCTTTGAAGCACTTACTTCCTGGGGAAAAAAGCTCCCTATAAATGCAGTATGATTCTTTTTGGAATATATCTGGTCTATGATTTATCTCTTATAAATTAAAAAAAAAATTTTTTTTTTTTTTTTTTTTTTTTAGGCGGAGTCTTGCTCTGCCGCCCAGGCTGGAGTGCAGTGGCTGGCTCTCAGCTCACTGCAAGCTCCGCCTCCCGGGTTGACGCCATTCTCCTGTCTCAGCCTCCCGAGTAGCTGGGACTACAGGCGCCCGCCTCGTCGCCCGGCTGGTTTTTTGTATTTTTTAGTAGAGACGGGGTTTCACCGTATTAGCCAGGATGGTCTCGATCTCCTGACCTCGTGATCCGCCCCTCTCGGCCTCCCAAAGTGCTGGGATTACAGGCTTGAGCCACCGCGCCCGGCTAAAAAAAAATTTTTATGTTAAAAAAATTTTAGTGGGTATAGAGTAGGTGTATATATTTATAGGGTACACGTGATGTTTTAATAAAGGCATCTAATGAGTAATAATCACATGGGGTTACTAGGGTATCCATCACCTCAAGCAAATTTCTTTATTTCAGAAACATTCCAATGCCGCTCTTTTGCCATTAAAAAAATTTAAAGCCCTACTACATTACTACTTGACTTACATGTTTTTATAGGAAGGCAGTAAGGCCTTCAGACCTAATTTACTTAAAGCTGGCACTTCAAAAATATCATTATAAAGTTACCTATTTATCTTACCTATTTATCTATCTAACCATCCATGAGACAGGGTCTTGCCATGCTGCCCAGGTTGCATTTGAGTTCCTGGGCTCAAATTCTCCTACCTCAGCCACCTGAGTAGCTGCAACTACTGGCATGTGGCCACCATGCCAGGCAGAAATACCATTATAAAGTAATTTAAAGAGAAAGAAGAAAAACTTTAAAAGAACAAACTAAAAATACTTGAATACATTCATCAATTTGTGAGAAGAGATTGAGCTGTATTATTATGTAGAGGAAATATCAATGTATAAGCTAGGCAGAATGAAAGTAGGATCTTGATCACTGGCCTTCCTAGAATTAGGTTGTATGAGAAACAGAAATAAAGGTTACTCTGTAGCATATAAGTTATCATTAAGAAATTCAAATCATGAAAAAACCCAGAAGAGTTAGCTGCTCTGGGCAACCTCACCATGTCTGTGATATGAGTATTGTTCATTTATATCAGGTACATACAAGCTCAGGATGGTTTGGAAGGCCACATTTTTTGCATGGTTCGTCATCATCTGCTAGGATGGCTTCTTCACTTTCCTTTTCTTCTCCCTCTTCTGAGGCTGCAGATGATTTTTCACTGTCAGACCCTTCACTTTCGTCATTGCTGGAGTATTTCCATCTGCCACGTGTCCGAGAACCAGTCCATCGAACTTTGCCTTTGGGTTTTACCTTGTATAAAATAAAAAATTGGGATAATTTGATATAAGAATGTCTTTTAAAAATCTCCTGATTCCATGTGCATTGTATAATATTCAGCCAATATACCAAAAAAAGGAGAAAATTATTATCATCTCATCATCAGATATGGCTATGGTTAAATTTTGGTATATATTTCCACTATTTTTTCTAATTTTTGTTTTCTTTTTTCTTAAAATTGAACTATAATGAACATTTGATCTTATATTTTTCCTAGTCATATTCTCCTAACATTACTATAAATGCCATTACATAACTGTTTTTATCTAATCCTCTACTAGACATTTAGGTAGTTGTTTCCCATGTTTTTCACTTTCATCAACAATGTACTGTATCTTTATAAATATTTTTACACACATCTCTGTGGTTAGGATAAATTCCTTGAAGAGGATTCTGGGTCAAAGGTCATGTACATTTTAAATACTTTATAAGAGAATGATGACTATATTCTCACATATTTTCATGTAAAAATTTAAAATCCTGTATTGGAGATAAATTTTAAATTTTAAATAAGTCAGAACTGCATTAAAAAAATCTTGACAAACTTAAAAATATATACATTCAGAGAACAAATTTACAATGTGATTAACAGCTTTTTATTGTTTAGTTTTTTACTCTTTCAGCTTGTATTTTAGTTTATTCCTACACTATAGTTCTCCAGCAAAGAACAAAATTAATTATAACAACAAAAGAGGAAACTTTAAAAAAAATCATTAAAATTCAGTATATTTCAGGGAACACAGGATCACTTACAATGAAAATGATCTGATTGTTTAAATAAATTAAAAGAAAAGTAGCACTTTTGATTATAAAATTCCCATAGACTAGCAAAAGACTTGTAAAATATTTTGCTTAAAATAACAGGGTCATAGAAAAGGGAATTCTGATGAGTAACACCAATATTAATGAGTAAAATGGGGAAAATAGGCACTGTCATACACTGGTAATAAGATGCTATATTAATGGGGCTTTTTTGGAGGGCAATGTGGAAGTAGCTATCAAAACTTAAACTACACATGTCCCTTGACCCAGCAATTCCAATTCTAGGAGTCTATTCTAAAGAAATACTCACTCATGTCCAAAAGGATCTTCAATGCAGCATTGCCTGTAATAGTGAAAAATTGGAAACAACCTAAATGTCAATCAGTAAGTGAGTGGTTAAATAAACTGAGGTATATCCACACTATGGAGTACTGTGTGGCCATTAACAAGCAAAAGTATGCTATACTGACATGAAGAATTCAGAGACATTTTAAGTAAAAAACTCACAGAAAAATGAACATATTTGATAAAATTTTAAAAAATAAGTACATATTGATGAACATCCACATAAATGTATGAAAAAGGACTGGAGGGCCGGGCGCGGTGGCTCATGACTGTAATCCCAGCACTTTGGGAGGCCAACGTGGGCGGATCACCAGTTCAAGAGATAAAGATCATCCTGGTCAACATGGTGAAATCCCACCTTTACTAAAAATACAAAAATTAGCTGGGTGTGGTGGCCCGCACCTGCAGTCCCAAATACCTGGGAGCCTGAGGCAAGAGAATCACTTGAACCAGGGAGGCAGAGGTTGCAGTGAGCTGAGATCGTGCCACTGCACGCCAGCCTGGCAACAGAGCAAGACTCTGTCTCAAAAAAAAAAAAAGGACTGGAAAGATACTATACCCCAAACTGTTAATAGTGGCAATTATCCCCAAACTGTTAATAATGGCAATGGGGAATTCTCATTCTATAATTCTACAGGTTGGATATTATTTGAATAGTTAACAAGGAGAATATATTTCTATACTACTTTTAATTTCTTAAAAAAGTTAAAAGATGACAAGAGTATAGAGTATAAGAGTATAAAGTCTGAAAAGGTATCTCAGAGGAAGAAAGACACTTTTTCAGTTGTCTTTGATGACTAAGTTTTAGACAAAACCAAAAAACCTATGAACATATAGAGACAAATATTTTTAATTAAAAATTAAAACAAGTAGAAGTTTTACCTTGCTTACTTTAGAATTTGTATCCTTCTCTGATTTTTTCAAAATTTCCTTTTTGTCAGTTTTTTGCAAAGCTGTTGACTCTTCCTCCACCTCATCTTCTCCTTCCCCTCTTTTTCTATCAGCTTTCTGATCTCTGATCTCAGCCACTTTTGCAGTGGGTCTAGATATTCTTGGAGATCTTCTTAAAGTACGACCCACATTTGTTTTCTCCTCTTCCTTTTCCGTCTTTTCTTGCTTATTTTCTGGTTCTAGAACTTTGGGGGGAGAATCAGTCTTCTTTTTCCGACTTGATATCCTGATTGTTAATTTGATGCCTTCTTTCTGCCTTTCAGAGGTTATCTCTGTATTTTCTGAGGCAGTGGCTACTTCTTCAGGAACCAACTTATATTTGAATTTGCTTTTTTGCATAGAACCCTTTGTCTCAGAAGGCTCCTCTATGCCAGAGGTCTGGGCATTGTCCAGATTATCCATTTCTACCTTTGTGAACTCAGAATCCTCTTTTAGGGTTTCTAGGCCTACTTTTTTCACAGACTGACCACCAACAGTACCTGTACTCTGGCATTCTACCAATTCTTTTTCTGAAGCCAGTTTCTCACAGTGGTCAATCATATTAGATGGTGGAGAAGTTTCAGCTGCCTCAGGAGAGCCAGGCTTTTCTGACTCTAGAGTACTCTTTGGAACTTCTTCTGGTATTGGACTCAATCTTTGTGTGTCCTTATCAAGGAAAGTCTTTTTGGACTTCTCTAACTTTTCTAGACATTCTAGGATTGGTGGGCGCTTATCCTTCTTAGTTTTGGGAGACTTTTCTTCAACTTTCATGGTACACGACTCAGTTGTAGATAAAGCAGTTTTTAAAGAGAGATCTTTTGCCATCTCAGAAGACTCAAGAGAAGTTTCCATTTCTGGAGGACCGGGTTCCTCTATTTGTGCTTTTTGACTATGGATGTCTAAGACTGATATTGAACTATCTGCACCTTTCCTCAAAGGGGCTGTTTCTTTCTCAAGCTCACCTATATTCAAAATCGTTATGACAGAATTTAAGGACTCTGTTCCATTTCCCTCCATGATGATACTTCTGTCCTTAGAGGGGCTATAGCTCTCTTCCTTTGTCTCATAAAACTTTGTCTCTATTGGTTCTATCTTAAAATTTGGAGCTACCCTTTCGTCACTAACTTCTCCATTTACCAGCTGTTTCCCTTCATAACCCAAAGCGGTGATTGTAGAGATCCTTTTACAAGTCTCTTCCTCTTGTTTTATTTCATCTTTCAAAAACTCTTTTGTTGGAGTAACTGATTTACACAAAGGTCCCTTGACTGGACTGTCAAAATCATCACTCAGTTTAATTTCTCGTTTTTTTAGTGGTATCTTGGCCTGCTGGTCATTTTTAAGTTTCTCAGTTTCTTCAGTAGATTTCTCAGTAATTTCGTGAGAAAATTTAATATTGCCACCAAATTCGATCCTTTCAGGCTCCTGTGCCACTGGCCTCTCCATGCTACTTTTGGTATCTTTAGGATCTGCTCTACACTCCTTCACTTCAACCTTAATGGGTTTGACATTTTCCTTGAAGGAATCACTTTCTTCTTTGATAATCTTTTTTTCTTCATTTTCTGGCAAAGGTTTTTCTAGCTTCACTATGACTGGCAGTTTCACAAGTTCCTTTTCATCTTCTTTTTCTTTTTTCACAGTAGTCTCTTCTAGAACATTGGCTGCAGAACGGTTTTCTATATCCATAGGCTGCTCCTCACTTTTCATCTTCTCACTTTCTTTCTGTTCCTCTAAAATCAGAAAAGTTTAATTACATGAATAGAAACTTTCAAGGCTATAAAATGTAAGTCTTAGTATAATGTATATTTCCATTTAAAGTTTCTATTTTAAAAGAGGTAGCCTTTGTCATTGGATATTTGACAATAAAAAATAAAATCTGACAATGAAGAAAATTATAAAATGTTGAAATACAACTTCTAGATATTAAAAAACATTTAGAAAATTTAGGTTTCTGATTTTACTTTTGTTTCAGTGTTCTCAATGGATTGCAAATATTTATGCAGTTCAAATAATTTATTCAAATTCAAGAGATGGCTTAAAAACATAAAATTGAAAATGCTACATAAAACATTTCCAAAAGACCATATTTGTTTTACAAACTGACAACTGTTCTTTTTCGCAAGTCACTGAGCACTTCATTTTACTTGTACCAGGAACACGGCAGTGGGAAAATGAAAATATAGAAAGACAAAAGCCCGTATCCTATTACCCAGAGGCAATCACTAGTAATATTTTAGGTTACTTCCTTCTGGTCTTGTATATTTTTCACTAAGTTGGTATCATGTTGCCTCAATTTATTCGTTGAAACACTGGCACTTTCTTATGATACTAAATGCCTTTTATAAAAATTGAGTTTAATAATTATATAACAATCTTCAATGTGATCATATTACAACTTACTTTATCAAATGCCACCACTGAACATTTCAGAAGTTAGTACTATACAAAGAAATTGTTTAGATTTATCTGTCAATTCTTCTTTATACCTTATTGGCTATATATTTTCAACTTTTATGGAGTACCTAATACTGGTGCAGATTTAAACATAACCAAAGCTATATTCAGTAAATAGCATAATCTCTGAATAGGATTATAGAGATTGCATTACAGAATATATTAACTACTAATTTTACTTACATTTTAATCCCTTCACCTTATCCTTGCTACTGAAAACCTAACTCTAAACAAAGTTTTACTAAGATATAAATTTTTTCCAAAATTTTGAAATGATTCGCATCAAATTGATAAACCAGTTAGGATATATTTCATGGGAATAATGGGATGGAAAGAAGTGAGAAAATAAAGCAGGATATGTTTTTTGAAATGAAAATTTAACATTTCATTAAAAGTGAATATTTTCATTACAAACCACCGTTTCTTTTATGTCCAATGATGTTGCAAATAAAAAAGCCAAGAACCATTTAGAACCATTCAGGATCTGAGAGTTAAGCAACTGTAATCAGTATTTCTTCCTTCTTTACAAAGTCAGTGCTGTAGGGAATGCTGCTAAAATATGTCAAGAGATGACAGCAAAAAAAAAAAAAAAAAAATTAATTCAAAATATAAAATAGTTCTACTACAGTATAAATAAGGTAAGAAAAAAACAGAGATGACAGTAATTACCTAATTCGTATGTTTTCTCTTTCCCACTGATAAAACAGGTTTGATAAATTCTCATTTAATGAGATTAGCTAGTACATCAGGAAATTTAAATGAACACCTTATTTAACAGTTAAAATACTGATTACTATCTTTAAAAATAACTTCAACCGCCACGTGCAATGGTTCGTGCCTTTAATCCCAGCACTTTGGGAGGCCAAATTGGGCGGATCGCTTGAGCTCCGGAGTTCGAGACCAGCCTGGGCAGCATGGTGAAACTCTTGTCTCTACAAAAAATACAAAAAGCTGGGGCATGGTGGTGTGTGCTTGTAGTTCCAGCTATTAGGTAGGCTGAGGTGGAAGGATCATTGGAGCCCAGGAGTTCAAGGTTAACCCTGACCCCTGATCATGCCACTGCATTCCAGCCTGGGTGCATTCCAGCATCGGTGACAGAGTGAGATCCTGTCTCAAAAAAAGAAACAAACAAACAAAACAAAAAAAACCTTCAACCCAATACTAAGTGTGCACTAAACACAAGTTAGTATTTTTTATCTCTATTCTGTGGTTCAGAAAGTATCTAAAGATCTCATCATGACCCTGATCCAATGTCAAGTTAAGTTTCTCAGTTTCTTCAGTAGATTTCTCTTACGTTTTCATTCGCAGGTAACTGATCTTGGTTTGAGTAACAACACAGCAAAATAAAACAAGAAATGACATTAGGTTCAAGATTCTTCTCAGGTTAACTAATTTAGCTAGTGATGCATCTTTGGGTGTGTCACAAACTCACTGATCTTTCTTCATCTATAAATAAAGCAGCTGGACTAAATAACCTCAACTATTGTTCTCCACTGGTGTTATTTTCTTTTATTCCAAAATGTTAAATTCTTGGGTTTTGTGTATTTGGCTTGGTTCTTTTTTTTTTTTTTTTTGAGACGAAGTTTCGCTCTTGTTGCCCAGGCTGGAGTGCAATGGTGTGATTCGGCTCACCACAACCTCTGACTCCTGGGTTCAAGCAATTTTCTTGCCTCAGCCTCCAAGTAGCTGGGATTACAGGCATGAGCCACTATGCCAGGCTAATTTTGTATATTTAGTACAGATGGGGTTTCTCCATGTTGGTCAGGCTGGTCTCGAACTCCCAACCGCAGGTGATCCGCCCACCTTGGCCTCCCAATGTGCTGGGATTACAGGCGTGAGCCGACGCCCTGGCCGGCTTGGTTCTTTTAAGAAAAAAAAATGACAACCATTAATATTCTAGCTCCTCTAAATTAAATAAATACGTTTCCAAAATAGTACAGAGAAACGAAGAACTAGGACAGAAAATGAACCTTTANTTTTGAGACGAAGTTTCGCTCTTGTTGCCCAGGCTGGAGTGCAATGGTGTGATTCGGCTCACCACAACCTCTGACTCCTGGGTTCAAGCAATTTTCTTGCCTCAGCCTCCAAGTAGCTGGGATTACAGGCATGAGCCACTATGCCAGGCTAATTTTGTATATTTAGTACAGATGGGGTTTCTCCATGTTGGTCAGGCTGGTCTCGAACTCCCAACCGCAGGTGATCCGCCCACCTTGGCCTCCCAATGTGCTGGGATTACAGGCGTGAGCCGACGCCCTGGCCGGCTTGGTTCTTTTAAGAAAAAAAATGACAACCATTAATATTCTAGCTCCTCTAAATTAAATAAATACGTTTCCAAAATAGTACAGAGAAACGAAGAACTAGGACAGAAAATGAACCTTTAAGCACTATAAAAATTAGTGAAAAGGTCAGTGACACAAGGATTTTCCCAAAGTTTGTCAAAAAAAAGTTGTAAAAGAGCACATAAACGAGTTTAAGAGGCATAAAATTTGAAGTGACCAAAGGAAAATTCACTCCAAAACTGAAACACAGCATCACATTTCTTCACAAATGAGGTGACTCAAGAGAAGTTTTATCTACTGTGGGTTTTTAAAAGTGATTCATTCATTTACTCAATAAATATTTATTGATCACTTATTATGTGCTTTCTCCACCACCCCTAGCAGAATCACTCTGTAATGATACATTGAATATTCTATATAAGTTAACAGTAGAAGACACTACGAGTTGCCTGCCCATTATCTATTCTCCTCTTCTTTCTTACAAACAGAATGAATTTTGTTCAGGAAGGCACTTGCCTCCTCAAATACCTTAAAGCTGTGAGTCATGTGATCCAGTTATGACCAATGACATGCATGAGGAAGTCGTGGGTGAGAAAGGAGTCAGCTGACTGGTGCCTTTTGCCCTTTTCCCTTCTTTGGGTCCAGATTCTATACACAATACCTGGAGAAGGAGCTGTGATCCCAGCTACGTGGGAGGATTGCTTGAGTCCAGGAAGTCAAGGCTGTAGTGAGCTATGATTGCACTACTGCACTCCTGCTGGGGCGACAAAGCAAGACCCTGTCTCAAAAAACAAAAAACAAAAAAACAAAAAAACCCACCACACAAATAAAATGTTGGATATACAAGTGTTTTATACTATTTTTTATTTGAACTATTTCACTACAAATTAAGACTCCTGGCCAGGTGCGGTGGCTCACACCTGCAATCCCAGCACTTTGGGAGGCCAAGGTGGGTCGCACAAAGGTCAAGAGATTGAGATTATCCTGGCCAACATGACGAAACCCCGTCTCCATTAAAAATACAAAAATTAGCAGGGTGGGGTGGTGTGGGCCTGTAGTCCCAGCTACTTGGGAGGCTGAGGCAGGAGAATAGCTTAAACCTGGGAGGCGGAAGTTGCAGTGAGCTGAGATTGCCCCACTGCACTCCAGTCTGGCGACAGAGCAAGACTCTGTCTCAAAAAAAAAAAAAGAAAAGAAAAGAAAAAAGAAAGAAAGAAAATAAGACTCTCAAAGAGTCAGAAAACCTTAACGCTTTTGTGTCACCTCCACCTTGGCCAGCTGTGGGACCTTTAGAAAATTACTTGAAACTTTCTAAGTCTCTTTAGACTCTAAACTCTTTAAAAAACTGAAACATAAATATCTATACCTCAAGGAGTAACTGTAAGGATTTTTTTTTCTTTTATCTAAGGGGAATTTTGAAAATGGAGCATGCAAAGTACTTTTACATAGTACTTGGGAGCTATTATTAATTACTTGGCCCGTCTTTTTACCACAAACTTCAGCCACATAGGAAAATTCAGTTTCCCAAAGCTGCCATCACTTTTTTGTTTTACTCTGTTAACTCTGCTTAGTAAGCAATTGCTATTTTGTACCTTTTAAGATTCCTTACTTTCCTAATTTTTTTTTAACTTTTACTTTAGGTTCAAGGGTACGTGCACAGGTTTGTTACACAGGTAAACTGCGTGTCACCAGGGTTTGACATACAGATTATTTTGTCATCTAGGCAATAATAAACATAGTATCTGATAGGTAGTGTTTTGATCCTGACCCTCCTCCCACCCACTTTCCTAATTTGTAAAACAACTAAAATAACAGGCACAATCTGGGTTGCCAATGATTGCATACAATACTACATATAAGGCCTTCAGAAGAGTAATACCAGGCAAGCACTCAATGTTTGCCAATATTATTATATTATAGGCAAGATCTTACCTCCTTCAAGCCCAGTTAAAATATCACTCCATTTTATAATTTTATCTGATCCTTTCCCTATAAAGAAGTAACGGCTCCTTTTCTTGTGTTTGCACATTGCTTTATACAGACTTATATAATAGCACTTACTGCCCAGAATTATAATTCTTTATTTACAAATCTATGTGTCCTACCAGTCTTACGAACTACTCTGGGGCAGAATCATGGATTATTCACCTGCAGTAAGACACTCAAACATGTGCTGACTAAATTGAATAAACTCAAATGGCAACAAATTCTAGTCTAAATGCTGGCAAATAACATCAATACTTTTCATGAGGTAGCTTTTACTAACAGGAAGTCTTATGTAGACTGTAAAGCAATATTTAATTAAAAATTCTATGAAGGATATTTCACCAACTTACAAAGTGAGATTTGGGCAAGGACATGATACATTTAACAGATGCTAAGGTATACTGTATTGAAGGATTAATAAATGCATTTACTTAAAAGATCATTTAAAATATAAGCTAAAACTAAAGATCCCAAAACAAAATTAGCCATGGATGTCAACCAACAATACAATGGCTGAAATGTTCAAACTCCACTAGTAATCAAAGAAATTAAAATTCAAAAAGCAGCGAGATTTTAATTTAACCAACCAGCAAAGTTTTATTTAGTCATAATGTTCAAAGCTTCTAGATATGGCAAAAGGAATTATGCTCATACATTGGTAGTATTAGCATAAATTAGGTAAAACCATTCAATAACTATTCAATACATATTTACTGAGTGCTTGCTTTACACTTGGAAACCTCATTAAAGAAATTTTCAAAGACAGGGAAACTATCATGGTAGCATGTTAAATGCAAAAAGTAGAAAATAAAACTGCATTTTTCATGTAATCCTAATTCACATAAATAAACCAATAAATCTGTAACCATGCCTAGAATAATGACTAGAAAGAAACAGAACACAATGTCAACAGTATTGTTGCATCTTGATAATAGGATAACAACCAATTTTTATTTTTTGCTTTACACTTTCCCAAGTTTTCTATAGTGAACATGTAATATCTTTTTAATTAGATAAATAAGAAACCCAGTGTGTTTAATGCAGGGAGTGGAGTGACAGGATCAGATCTGCACTTCAGAAAAGGTACCTTCGGCCAGGCATGTTGGCTCACGCCTATAATCCCAGCACTTTGGTAGGCCAAGGTGGGCAGATTGTTTGAGCCCAGGAGTTTGAGACCAGCCTGGGCGACATAACAAAACCCGTCTCGACCAAAAATAATTAGCCAGGCATGGTGAAAAATTAGCCAGGCATGGTGGCGCACACCTGTAGTTCCATGTAGTTCCAGTTATACTAGAGGCTGAGGTGGGAGGATCACCCGAGCCCAGGGAGGCTGAGCCTGCAGTGAGCCATGACCACGCCAGTGCACTCCACTCTGGACAACAAAGTGAAACTCTGTCCCGAAAAAATCCCCAAAATAAAAAAAAGCCAGTGATACCTATTTTAAGTTAAGGCCAATCCTTCCATTAATGTTTTGCATTTCATATCCTCTAGCCTACTTAGAAAGAGTTTTAATCAAAGTTTCATCATCTCACTTGTTTTAATGAGCTCTCACTAGCTGTAGTATTGAAAACAGATTAAAGTGAATGATGACAGAAACAAGAATAGTTAAAGGATTATTGCAAGATAACTAATTATAAAAGCTCTTCACGGCCATTCATATTGAAAACCAAAATTCTCAATAAACCACAAGGCCCGGTACAACTGGCATGTCCCTCTTCCCACTCTTCCAGAGCCTTACCTGCCCAACCTCTTTTTTCCCCTATTACAAATAGTCCCCACTCATTCTGCTTCAGCTATATTGATAACCTTGCTTTTCTATGAAACATATCAGCAAACTTTCCATAAAGGGTCAGAGTAAATATTATTAGCTTCCCAAGCCATGGAGTCTGTCACAACTACTTAAGACTACCATTGTAGTGAAAAAGGAGTCACTGACAATCATATATTAAATGAATAAATAAAATTTAATTAATAAAACAGGTGGCAGGTCAGATTGGGAAGATAAACCCTGGTCAGTCAATCTTTGCTCTAACATAGTAAGTAAGTAGGCTTGCTCCACCTCGGGGTCCTGCCTGTTTTTGTCAGCATAAAAGTCCTTTTTCTCTGGTATTTGCATGGCTTGCTCTCTCAGATCCTTTAGGACTCTACTTAAGTACCAACTCTTCGATGAGTCATTTTCTAGCAACTCAGTCTAAAATTATGTCCCACTTTCTTCCCCAAATTATTTTCCCTCTATACCTCCTTATCACCATCTATATTGTGTATTTTATTTACTAATCTTGTTTATTGTTTGATAATTATGACATGTAATCTCCATGATGGGAAAAATTTGACTGATTTTTTTCACGGCTACATTCGCAATACTGAAGATAGTGCATGACAAATTGCACATACTCAATAAATATTTGTTGACTGAAATGAGTGAAATATGACAGGTTTACCTGTGTCTAAGAGTATATTTCTGCAACTGAAGTTTTGTTTGCCAAAGAAACTTTCACCACTTTGAAAATGTCAACAGACTTAACAGTTTCCAAAATGTGCTCAAATACTGAAATTATCATTTGATACTATCAAGATGCACACAATGGAAAATTTTATGCAAGCTGCCTGCACCATTTCGCTGTATGATAAAGGGATCTGAATTTGTGCCAATTCTTTTTTTAAATTTTTTTTATTTTTAGAGACAATGTCTTGCTCTGTCACCCAGGCTGGAGTGCACTGGTATGATCATACCTCACTATAACCTCAAACTTCTGAGCTCAACCGACCCTCTTGAACCTTTTGTAATCCCAAAGTGCTGGGATTACAGGCATGAGCCACTGCACCTGACCAGTGACAATTCTTTTATAACTTTAAAATTTCATGGTACTAGGCCGGGCGCGGTGGCTCAAGCCTGTAATCCCAGCACTTTGGGAGGCCGAGACGGGCGGATCACAAGGTCAGGAGATCGAGACCATCCTGGCTAACACAGTGAAACCCCGTCTCTACTAAAGAATACAAAAAACTAGCCGGGCGACGAGGCGGGCGCCTGTAGTCCCAGCTACTTGGGAGGCGGTGGCAGGAGAATGGCCTGAACCTGGGAGGCGGAGCTTGCAGTGAGCTGAGATCCGGCCACCGCACTCCAGCCTGGGCGACAGAGCCAGACTCCGTCTCAAAAAAAAAAAAAAAAAAAAATTTCATGGTACTTACTTGACAAAGGTATCAAGAATTTTTTAATGATTAAGTATAGCAAAGAAAATCACACAAAACAAATGCATAGCTTAATACAGCGAAGGCAAAAATGAACAAGAAATTTAGCAGCTACCCCAAGGGAGCTATACATGCCTTTTCCAATAATAATTCTCTTCTTTGGAAAACAGTATGGCGATTCCTCAAGGACCTAGAACTAGAAGTACCATATGACCCAGCCATCCCATTACTGGGTATATACCCAAAGGATTATAAATCATGCTGCTATAAAGACACATGCACACGTATGTTTACTGCGGCACTATTCACAATAGCAAAGACTTGGAATCAACCCAAATGTCCATCAGTGACAGACTGGATTAAGAAAATGTGGCACATATACACCATGGAATATTATGCAGCCATAAAAAAGGATGAGTTTGCGTCCTTTGTAGGGACATGGATGCAGCTGGAAACCATTATTCTCAGCAAACTATCGCAAGAACAGAAAACCAAACACCGCATGTTCTCACTCATAGGTGGGAACTGAACAATGAGATCACTTGGACTCGGGAAGGGGAACATCACACACTGGGGCCTATCACGGGGAGAGGGGAGGGGGGAGGGATTGCATTGGGAGTTATACCTAATGTAAATGACGAGTTGATGGGTGCTGACGAGTTGATGGGTGCAGCACACCAACATGGCACAAGTATACATATGTAACAAACCTGCACGTTATGCACATGTACCCTAGAACTTAAAGTATAATAATAATAAAAAAGAAATTACATAAACCCCACAATCCATAATATAATGACACATTTCACTTTCAAGCCAAATTAGAAAAATCTAAAAATAGGCTAATGGACAATAACATTAAGGAACCAACTGTTCAAAGTACAAAACTCTAAAATAGAATCTTGGAAGAAAATACTCTGTTATAAAAATATTGTTTCTAAAATCAATGTTATTTTATGACTATAAAATTCTGTTAAAAAAAACATTAAAATTGTGTTTTAAGGTTAAAAAAATTCTCTTCTTTACCAAAATAACTATTATTCTGACTTTTAAAATTAAAATTTGTTGACAAGTAAAATTGTATATATGGCAGACAAAATTTGTTGACAAGTAAAAACTGTAAATATGGCAGATGTTTTGAAATATAAATACAGTGTAGAATGGCTAGATCAAGCTAGTTAACATACATATTACCTCACAATGTAATTTTTTTTTGTAGTGAAAACACTTAAAATCTATTTGGCAATTTTAGGCATACAGTGTTACTAACTAGTCATCACATAGTACATATCTCTTAAACTTATTCCTTATTTTGTTGATAGTTTAGTTTTACAAGTTTATTTTCTTTTTAAGGATACGTTAATGTTATCCCCTCTATCCCTTGTTTTTCTTGCAATTTATTTGTTCAAGACACTAAATCCACTGTCCTACAGTTTCTAGACACTGCAGACTACATTCCCATGTTCCTCTGTTCTTTGTTTATCCTGTGAATCATCACTTCAACAGATTCAGGTTCAATTTCTGTGACAAAACTACTTATCTGGTGTTGGGGAGTTCTTTATTAACAGGCATATGATATCTGGTTATTTCTCTTTTTATCAGCAGATGTTGATGCTCAATATAAAATCTTTTAACTTATTAGCGATTTCAAAATGATGACATTCCCGTTCAATCATTCATTCATCTGTGACTAGCTGGAATACTTTTATAAAAACAAGAGTGCTTTACTCATTTACTATCTTGTTACACAGTGGTAAAGTTCATATACAAAAGGAAGGATAAGTGTTTGACTCTTTATCTTGAGTCATTTTAACATGACTTTGATAACCTCCTTATTACCTGGAGTGACAAGATGATTCTGAGCTTATCATGCTGCAGAACTGAAATCAACCATTTTTCCATTTTTCCGATTTTTAAATTGGTTGAGTTTACTGGGAAGTTGTATTTCAAGACCACAATCTGGGCATTAAGGATGCTCACAGGTACTGGGTTGACCAATGTTTCTAAGCCTTTTTAGTAAACAGGGTTAGGACACACACACACACACACACACACACACACACACACTTTTAACTAAAAAAAAAAAAAGGCAAAACAAAACTCATGAGTTCATTCTGATAGTTCGTGTTTTCTTAACGTTTTCTAGCTTACATATTATTTGCTTTTCCCCCACACTGAAAATCTTGGTTTTCAAGGACACAGATGATACAGTAGGTGGCTGGGTGCAGTGACTCACATCTGTAATCCCAGCACTTTGGGAGGCCGGGGCGAGCAGATCACAAGGTCAGGAGTTTGAGACCAGCCTGGCCAACAAGGTGAAACCCTGTCTATACTAAAAGTACAAAAAAATTAGCCGGGTATGGTTGCAGGTGCCTGTAATCCCAGCTACCCAGGAGGCTGAGGCAGGAGAATTGCTTGTACCCTGGAGGTGGAGGTTGCAGTGATCCCAGATCAAGCCATTGCACTCCAGCCCAGGCAAGAAGAGCAAAAGTCCTTCTTAAACAAAACAAAACAAAACAAAACAAAACAAAACAAAACAAAGAAAGAAACAGAAAAAAAACTTCAAGTGCACTCTCACCCTACTTTTCCTAATGTTAAGAACTTACATAACTAGAGTATAATTACCAAAACAGAAAATTAACATTGGTAAAATACTATTAAACATATTTTACTCAAATTTCACCAGTTTTCCTTCAATGTCCTTTTTTATTCCAGGATCCACGTCTCAGTGTATTTTTTTTCCTTGGTCTCCTCCAACCCTTAGTCTCCTCCATTCCTCATTCTTTTTTTGTCTCTTCTGACTCCGACACAGTTATTCTGTAGAATACCTCTTAATTTGGGCTTGTTTGCTGTTTTCTCTAGATTAGATTGAGGTTATACAATCTAATGTGGAATTTTTTGACAATAATTCCACAACAGTTACGTTGTGCTTTGTATAAAGAGTTACATGATGTCAATATACCTGATATGATTTGGCTGTGTCCCCACCCAAATCTCACCTTGAATTGTAATAATCCCCATGTGCCTAGTCATGGAGATAACTGAATCATGGGGGTGGTTCCCCTATACTGTTCTCGTGTAGTGAGTAAGTCTCAAGAGATGCGATGGTTTTATAAACGGGAGTTCCCCTGCACAAGCTCTCTTGCCTTCTGCCAAGACATGCCTTTGCTTCTCCTTTGCCTTCCACCCTGATTATGAGGTCTCCCCAGCCATGCAGAACTGTGAGTCCATTAAACTTCTTTCCTTTATAAATTACTCAGTCTCAGGTGTATCTTTATTAGTAGCAGGAGAACAGACTAATACAACATCTTACTGGTGAGGTTAACTATTTGGTTAAGGTGATGTCAACCGGGGTTATTTCACTGTAAAATTACCATTTTCACCTTTGTAACAGTTAAATATCTTGGGGGAGATATTTTGAAATTATGCTAATATCCTGCTTCTAAACAAACTTTCACCCACTAATTTTAGTATCTATCAGGGATCTTGCTTGCAACAATTATTACTGTAGCATTTTCTTTCTTTTTTTTTTTTTTTTCTGAGACGGAGTCTCACTCTGTCGCCCAGGCTGGAGTGCAGTGGCTGGATCTCAGCTCACTGCAAGCTCCGCCTCCCGGGTTCAGGCCATTCTCCTGCCTCCGCCTCCCGAGTAGCTGGGACTACAGGCGCCCGCCACCTCGCCCGGCTAGTTTTTTGTTTTTTTTTTTAGTAGAGACGGGGTTTCACTGTGTTAGCCAGGATGGTCTCGATCTCCTGACCTCGTGATCCACACTTCCCTCATTACATCTACATGTTTTAACAGATGTTCACTTGCAGAGAAAAGATGACCCTTCACTTTTATTTATTTATTCAAATTGTACTCACATAAGTCTGAACTCATAGATACTATTCTATGGATTAAAATCTATCTATCTTTATATATTTTGTTACTAAAACTCTTACTGCTTTCAATACCGGGAAACTCCTTCCACTTGGCACCTATGTCCTAATGATATGCCCAAATCCCTTTTTGAGCACATCCTTATTTTCCAGCATTACCAGACATTCCAGGCTCATCTTGTGTTTTCCCTGCTTGTTCTTGGGATCAATCTCTTCTCTAAGGAGCTCTGGTTCCTCTTACAGGAGAATGACATTTTGAAATCAAAATCTGGAGGCTGTGTTCATTGTTACTGGGGTGTCACTGCTCTTAGATTCCTCTCATAAACACAAATATGCAGGTATACTAACTCATACATGTGATTAAACTTTTATTTATTTCTTTATCACCTACTACTGATGTTTTGTTAGTCATTTTGGCTACCTAAAGCTTATTCATGACAAGATTCCTATACACAACACTCATGGGAAAAGAGATTATAGATTTTGGTAACAGCTTATCTGCAGTCTATCTGAAAGTCACATTGGCTGGACATGAAGTCCCTGGCTGACATTTTCTCCCTGCTGAGAGTCTCTCAAATACATTATGGCATTTTCTTCTGGCATAAAACACTGATGTCATAAGGCAGTCTGATTTTCCTTCCCTTGTAAAAGTCATTTGGTCTTTTTGTCTGGATACCCAAAGTATTTCTTTCTTCAAAGCCCTGTAACTTTACTAGAAAATGTCTTGATATTGATTGGTCTGCACTGAGTTTCCATCTACTTCAGGAAAGTGTTTTCCAACATAGTCTTTAGTTATTTATCTGTTCCCCGCTTTTTCTATTTTGTGGACACATATCTCTTGGATCTTCTTTGGCTATTTTCAGTATAGCATTTTCTCTCAAATCCTTATATCCTATGTTTCTTTTTGTTTTTTACAAATACCCTGGTTTCTATTTTTCTATTTTGTAAAGGCATTAATTCTTATGTTTGTTGACTCAGATGTTTATCTTAGTCTTTTTAAAATTTAACTCTTCCGAGTCCTACCACTTATTATAGTTTTCATGTTTGATGGGCATGTCTTTCTGAGAAGCTTTCATTGTCTGTAGGGATGTTACTCTGCTTCTTGTTCTCTTTTGTTCTTATAATCCCAGGAGATTTGAACTTGCTCCCTTTTAGTTGTCTGGTTTTACGTACAAGTAGATTCCCTAAACTTTTAGAAAAAAGTCATTTTTATGATAGTTTTTCCAATTTCATAACTTTAGAGTTTCCCTGTTATTTCTGTGAAATACTCAAAATTAAAGCAATGTACTTTATGAGATCACCTAACTCTATTCCTCTCCCATAATTTTACTTGAACCTTCTTTTTGTTTGTCCTGTTGTCCCTGTCCTACTTAATTTGGAGCCTATGCCCAGCAGTTTCACGTCAGCGTGGAGCTTAATCCTGGAAAGGCTTTGGGTGGTGAGAATTGAGAATTCATGAGGCCCATAGTACCTGAGAATCTTTAAGACCTTTGCTGTAGATTTTGTCTATATGATTTGTTGTTACCACCAATATGTTCCTTTTATGGGGGAATTTGTAGAGACTTAAAATCCACACCACTATTACTTTCCAAAATTCATGAATGATAAATTTTCCCCTTCTAATTCAAACCATAACAAACTCAATCAGAGCAAACCAACTTCAACAGTTCCTCCAATCATGAAATATTTCCTTCCTTCCTCCCTTCTTCCCTCCCTCCTTCCCCAATAAGGAAAAATCTTTCACATAAGAAGCACTATAGGCCAGGCGTGGTGACTCACACCTGTAATCCCAACACTTTGGGAGGCTGAAACAGGCAGATCGCTTGAGCACAAGAGTTTGAGACCAGCCTGGGCAACATGGTAAAACCTTGACTCTACAGAAAATACAAAAATTAGCTGGGCATAGTGGCACATGCCTGTAGTCCCAGCTACTCAAGAAGCTGGGGTAGGAGGACTGCTTGAGCCCAAGAGGCGAAAGCTGCAGTGAGCCATGTTTGAGCCACTCAACTCTAGCCTGGAGACAGAGCATAAACCTTGTCTTAAAAAAAAAAAAAAGACTTACTCCTGTAATCACACTGCTTTAGAAGGTTGAGGTGGGAGGATTCCTTGAGGCCAGGAGTATAAGACTGGGCAACATAGCAAGACCTCATCTTTACAAAAACAATTTTTTTTTTTTTTTTAATTAGCTGGACATGGTAGCACACGCCTGTAGTCCCAGTTACTCGGAAAGCTCAGGTAGGAGGATTGCTTGAGCCCAGGAGTTCAAGGTTACAGTGATTTATAATCATGACACTGTATTCTATCCTGGGCAATTGAGCAAGACCTTATCTCTTTAAAAAAGTTCTTAAATTATTGGGAATGATAGAGGAGTTAAAAACATTATTTAAGTTTTTAAAAAAAAAAAAAAAAGCAGCAGCACTATGGTCTGTGTCCTATTGTTCATGGCAAAAAAATAAGAGAAAGAAATGCAAACGTCAGTGTATTTCCTGTCATTTTTTCTACTTAACTCAAACATGATGTAAAAGACAGATTGTGATAATACAGAGTATCTTTTCTTTTATTCCTATAAAAGGAAACTCTTTTAGATATCATAATGTTGTAACAATAACATCTGTATTTATTCGTCTCCCTATAGTTGTTTAAAGTAAAACAATGTTTTATTTTATTAATTTTTTTGAGAGGGAGTTGTACTCTGTCACCCAGGCTGGAGTGCAGTGGCGCAATCTCGGCTCACTGCAACCTCCGCCTCCTGGGTTCAAGCGATTCCCCTGCCGTGGCTTCCTGAGTAGCTGGGATTACAGGCACATGCCACCACACCCAGCTAATTTTTGTAATTTTAGTAGAGATGAGGTTTCACAATGTTGGCCAAGCTGGTCTTGAACTCCTGACTTCAAGTGATCCTCTTACCTCGGCCACCCAAAGTGCTGGGATTACAGGCGTGAACCACCACACCCTGCCAAAACAATGTTTTATATGACAATAAAAATAGTACTTTTTTTTTTCCTTTTTTGAGACAGGGTTTCACTCTGTCGCACAGGCTGGAGTATGCCGGTGTGAGCACGGCTCACTGCAGCCTCAATGTGCTGGGCTCAAGCCTGCATCAGCCTCCCCAGTAGCTGGGACCAAAGGCGTGCAACACCATGCTTGGTTAGTGCATTATTATACATTCAGTACAGAAACTTTTGGATCCCTCTCCGTAAGTTTCTAGAAATTGCCCACAAGTATCAAACAATGTTCAATCTTACTACTCATCAGGAAAATGTAAACCGAAACCACAAAGAGATATCACCTAACGCCTGTTAGGGTGGTTATTATCAAAGACAACACAACAGGTGTAGGCAAAAATGAGGAAAGAAAAAAAAAAAGACAATCCCCGTACACTGTTGTTGAGAATGTAAATTAGTATAGCCATATAGAAAACAGTATGCAGGTTCCTCAAAAAACTAAAAATATAAGTACTATAGGATTCAGTAATCCCACTACAGGGTATATATCCACAGAAAATGAAACCAGTTTGTTAATGAGATATCTGCACTCCCATGTTCCCTCCAGCATTAATCACAATAGCCAAGATATGGAATCAACCTAAGTGTCCATCAACAGATGAAAGGATAAGGAAAATATGATCTATATACACGATGGAATATTATTCAACATTAACAAAGAAAGAAATCCTGTCATTTGTGACAACATAGATAAACCTGGAAGAGATTATGCTAAGTGAAATAAGTCAGGTATAGAAAGAAATACCCCATGATCTCACTTACATGTGGAATCTCAGAGTTGAACTCACAGAAGCATAGTAGAATAGTGGTTATGAGGGACTGAAGGTGTGGGGAGATGCTGGTCAAAGATAAAAACTTTCAGTTAGGATGAATAAGTTCAAGAGATCTACTGTACAACATGGTGACTACAGTTATAACAATGTACTGTACACTTGAAAATTGCTAGGACAGGAGACTTTAAGTGCTCTCACCACAAAAAAAGACAAGTCTGTGAGTCAATGCATATGGTAATTAGTTTTAGACAGTTCACAAAACAGAATTAGTTTTAGATATTCCATCATAAATATATACAACTTTTCTTTGTCAATTAAAAAATTTAAACCCAGCTAGGCACGGTGGCTCATGCCTGTAATCCTGGCACTTTGTGAGGCCAAGGCGGGTGGATCACTTGAGCTCAGGAGTTCGAAACCAGCCTGGACAACATAGTGAAACCCTATCTCTACAGAAAAGGCAACAATGAGCTAGGCATGGTTACTTGTGCCTGTAGGCCCAGCTACTTGGGGGTCTGAGGTTAGAGGATCACTTGAGCCCAGGAGGTGGGGGTTGCAGTGAGCCAAGATCGCACCACCGTACTCCAGCATGGACCCCCCCACCCAAAAAAATTAAACCTTGCAATCTAGAATAAAAAATATATATAAATACAGGACAAAGGTGTCACCCTTGGGACCTCCTGAATGCAGTGAGAATCCTGGGACTTTGGTCCATAAAGTTGATATAAGAGATATCAGCTTCCATGGAACATGAGGCTTTTGAGATAGAGTGGTTCCTGGACCCGCTCAATGTAAATCCCAGCTACTTGTTTCTCCAGTTGTTACCTGGGAGAAAACAGCTTCTGGATGGCCGTAAGAATTGTTGCAAAGACTATTCCTAAGGCTAGATATTGCTCCTGCTGGCAAGCTATGATCCCTGTCCTACATCAATCTCAGTATACTGATGCCAAGTGTTGTCTATAGTAGTTTTGCGAATCTGAATACTTAAACCTAAGAAGGATCCCAACGGGCACTAAAGATACAAAACTGCAATGTATGGAAAAATACTGTGTTGTGTAGCTCATTTATTAATCAACACATTGCCTCATGTATGGGAGCTTATCCAATTCACAAGTTTACCATGACAATGCCATGTTCCACTTTTAACTTTTTAATACAAAAAAGTCCCTAGATAACGATACAGGGAAGTGAGTTCTTTTATCTCCAATCATATTAAACTTCTCATCAAAGTTACAAAGAAATCATTATGAGTAACATCATAAATATCTGTGCTTTCATCAGGTACAATAGAAAATATAAAAAATGATTTACTATCTTGTCTCACTTATTACTAGTAATCTATTCACTATGAACAAGAGTATTGCCAATTGTACTTACATATGCAAATGCTCATTGCAGTTTGATACAAATGCTTTTTTGCTGCACTCAAACTCAAAATTAAAATAAAGTTTTGGCTGGGCATGGTGGCTCACACCTGTAATTCCAGCATTTTAGGAGGCTAAGGCAGGCAGATCACCTGAGGTCGGGAGTTCAAGACCAGTCTGACCAACATAGAGAAACCCCGTCTCCACTAAAAATACAAAATTAGCTGAGCCTGGTGGTGCATGCCTGTAATCCCAGCTACTCAGGAGGCTGAGGCAGGAGAAACACTTGAACCCAAGAGGTGGAGGTTGCGGTGAGCCAAGATTGCGCCACTGTGCTCCAGGCCTGGGCAACAAGAGTAAAACTCCGTCTCAAAAAAAAAAAAAAGGAAAAAAAAAAAGTTTTGATACACATAATATTTTATCTTAAGAATATATAGCTGCACATCATAGCATTCAAAATAAATCTCCTTAAATATATCAGTCCTCCCCTCCCAATTTCTTCCTCAGGTATCTTATGTTAACCATCATAGTTTTTACAATGGATAGTTTCATAATATTACATGCCACAGACTGAATTGTGTCCCCCACAAATTCATATATTGAAGCCCTAATCCCCAATGTGACTGTATTTAGAAACAGAGCCTTTGGTGAGGTAATTATGGTTAAATGAATTCTCGTAAGTTGGGGGGGAGGAACTTTAACATTACAGGAATGGTGCTTTTTTTTTTTTTTTTTTTTGAGACGGAGACTCGCTTTGTCGCCCAGGCTGCAGTGCAGCGGTGCCATCTTGGCTCACTGCAAGCTCCGCTTCCCAGGTTCATGCCATTCTCCTGCCTCAGCCTCCTGAGTAGCTGGGACTACAGGCGCCCGCCACCACGCCCGGCTAATTTTTTTGTATTTTTAGTAGAGACGGGGTTTCACCATGTTAGCCAGGATGGTCTCGATCTCTTGACCTCATGATCCGCTCACCTCGGCCTCCCAAAGTGCTGGGATTACAGGCGTGAGCCACCGCGCCCGGCCAGGAATGGTGCTCTTATAAGATCAGAGGAACACACAACAGATAGCTTTTTCTCCACACACACAGAGAAAAGAGTCATTTGCAAGCCAGGAAAAAGCCCTCATCAGAAATCAAATTTGCTACTTTTAACTCCAGAACCGAGAAAATAAATTTCTATTGTTTTAAGCCATTCAGTCTGTTTATTTTGTTATGGATAGCCTGAACAGACTAATAGACTGCATTAAGTTATATTATTTTGCCACATAGAATTTAAGCTTTATATCTGACATCACATTAATAATGATCAAAGGAAAATCATCAGTAACTACATAACTATATAACTATACTGGGCTGTGTGCAGTGACTCACGCCTATAATCTTAACATGCTGGGAGATCAGGGGGGAGGATTGCTGAGGCCAGGAGTCTGAGACCAGACAGGGCAATATAGTGAGACCCTGTCTCTACAAAAAATTTAAAACGTAGCCAGGCATGGTAGCATGTGCCTGTAGTCAGTCCCAGCTAGTCAGGAATCTGAGGCAGGAGGATCCCTTGAGCCCAGGAAATGGAGGTTACAGTGAGTTGTGATTGTGGCACTAGATTCCAATAAGAGCAAGACCTTGACTCTAAAAATAAATAAATACAAAAAAACAAATATACTGACATACTTTACTTCAACAATTAGCAACTCTCCTTTTTCTGAAATAATTCTTGGTCTTTGTTTTTCTAAAATTGATAAAGACATGAACACAATAAATATCTTATTTTCATGTTAACTACACTGTAAGAAAAAAATATATAAGTCTAAGCACGTGAGACTAAGCCCGATTTTAGAGGGCACAAGAAAGGAGTATGGCAAAATGGAATATAAATCTCACGTAAATAGAAACAACCATTACTCAGCTACAGAGTATTTTGACATACAAAATGATGATCCAAAGTTGACAACTTTTCTAATTTTCAATTTTAGATGTTGACAGCAACTTCATTTAAAAAATCAGTCATATGAAAACATATGTTCCTTCAAAAATTTGTACATTAACATTCACCACTGCATTATTTATACCAAAAAGTGGAAAAATCCAAATGTCCATCAAGTGAACAGATAAATAATATGTGGTATATCCATACTAATAAATATTCATTCATAAAAAGGAATGAAGTATTGATATATGCTACAACATGTATGTTGTAATATTTAGTATATGTTTTTAACATTATGGTAGTGTAATGTTAAAAACATTACGCTAAATGGAAATGTCAGACACACACGGCCACATGCTGCATGATTCTATTTTTATGAAATGCTACAAAGAGGCAAATCCATAAAGACAAAGTAGATTAATGGTTTACAGGGGATGAGGGTAGGTAGAAATGGCAAGTAACTTCTAAGTGGGTAGAGTTTCTTCGTGGGGTGCTAGAAATGTTCTAGAATTAGTGGTTATGGTTGCACAATGCTGTGAATATACTAAAATCACTAAAATGGTGAATTTTATCTTAGCTTTTTAAAAACAAAGCAGCACTGCAGAAACCAAAATAAACATGTTTTTGGGCCAAACTAGGTCTGTGAGCTGCCAATCTGTAAATTCTATTCTTTATAAGAAATTCTCAAATGGTATCTTATCTGATCACCTGTAGGCAGAAGTGCATGACTACAAAAATTAACAAAAGGACAATCTTCTTTCAATTAGTAGAATTAAAAACTAAATGTTAGTTGAGCTTCCCTCAACTTTGTTATTCCCCAGTAAAGTTTCTTTTTAACTTTTTGGTCCCTTCTAAATTAGAATACAGTGTCCAATGTAGACAGCAAGTATATATTAAATTCCATGGTGTTTTATATGCACAATACCTTCCAGGTAGTTTATCACCTAAATTAAGACACTGGATCTTAAACTCCCATAAAAGGGTGTAAATGACACCAAACACTTACTTGGAAATCTACCATAGTCTGAGAATAACAACTCAAAAAGTATCTGAGAGCTTCAAGTCGGATGCCATGACTAGCCCTAATATAAGTGGGACACAAATAGTATAAATAAAGTTTCAGATGGTCCTTGAAGTATAACCAGACTTTCATGGGAGTTGGGGAGACAACATCTGAGGGAGAGAAACAGCATGCAGACACAGAAGGGAATGCCCAAGACATATGGAGAAAACAAAAGCATCTCAATGATCTGGAACCAGTACTCATATAAGAAAAAGCAGGAGCTATTGCTAGAAAGAGAGAGAGACCAGACTGAGATTCTGAATGTTAGTTTAGCAAATTTAGACTTTCAGAAGGCAATTCTAATTACCTTTGAAACAAACTCAACTTAATTATTTAGTTGGTGCCACCATTTTCCAGGCCACTTGCTGTCATTTTTCATTTTTTTGCCCACGTTTACAGTTAATACGTTTCTCCTTAACACCCATACAAAAATAAAAAACTTATCTTACTGAGTTAAGACACAAGGCATGGCAATTTAACTAATGACTAAAGAAAAATCTACTTTAGCTACCAGAATAAGAGTGGCTGTTTATTCCCTCTCCAGTGCCTATTTATTTTTATTTCTTGCTGCCCAATTTGCAAATATCCAACCATGCTTAATTTTTAACTTTTGTCACATTTTGCTTCAACACTCTATGTTAGACATTCCCCAGGACTGTTTCTGGCTTTTGACCTACTCCTTCCCACTTGGCCCTGATCCCCCAACACAGTCCAAGGGTAATGTTTGCTTACATCCGAAAGGAATAAAAATGACAGAACAGAATCATATTTATTTGGTCTTGCCATGGAATAGACTACAAGAACTACATCTGAGAGGACAAGGGTGAGAGGCAGGGTTTTGGGGGCTGAAATTGTATGTAAGTGCAGCATTAAAAGGGCACAGGGACTCTGGAGGCAGACTGCCTAGTTTTGAATATCAGGTCTGCCATTAACAAGCTATTACTGAAATAACTCTTTATCTAATTTCCCTCATCTGAAAAAAGGGAAGTAATAATATTATACTACTAAACAGGGTTTGTTGTGAAAATGATCTGACAATACAGGCAAAACATTTAGAACAGTATTCGCACATAGTAAATGGTTTATGTGTTACTATTTTATCCACTATAGTGTAAGCTTTATAAAAGCAAGGATTTTAGTCTTTCTTTATTAAACTATATGCCTAAAATCATGCTTAACACAGAGAAGGTGCACAGTAAGTATTCACTGAATGAATGAATGAATGAATGAATGCATTAATAAAAAACATTTTGTTGTTAGAGAAAGAGAAGCAGAAAAGCCTTATTTAAAAGAGAAGGTAGGCTCTGTGCAGTTGCTCACATCTGTAATCCCGAAATTTGGAAGGCTGAGGCAAGAGGATTGCTTGAAGTCAGGAGTTCGAGACCAGCCTGGGCAACAAAGTGAGACCATGTATTTACAAAATTAAAAATTAAAAAACATTAGCCAGGCATGGTGGCACACACCCGTAGTCCCGGCCACGCAGGAGGCTGAGGCAGGAGGATCACTTGAGCCCAGGAGTTCCAGATTGCAGTGTACTATTGATTGCACTACTGCACTCCAGCCCAGGTGACAGAGTGAGACTGTCTCTAAAATAAAAATAGAAGACAGAAAAACAAAGAGAATGAAATGTCCTGCTCCTCCTCTTCTACTTTTTCAAGAGATGCCATCCCTCACAGACCATTTTCTCTTAGTTGTGTTGAGAGGTATAACATCAGTATTCATTGAGAAATGTTTTCAGAAACAGGTGTATAACAGCCTTTGGTGTATTTGTTTCAGAAGTTAGGAGATGACCTTATTACTCAAAATGTGGTCCTCTAACCAGCAGTATCAGCATTACATAGGTCCTTGTTAAAACAGCCAATCAGCAGACAGCCAAGACCTACTTCACCAGATTCTGTATTTTAAAAAACTCCTGAGGTGAACACCACGCATATTAAAGTTTGAGAAGTACTACTCTAGACCACTAAGAGCACAGACTATAGAAGGATCAGGCTTCAAATGTAGACTCTGATACTTTATTATGTATGTGACCTGAGGCAACATTATAAATGTTCTAATTTCCTCATCTGTAAAATTAAAATAATAATAGTAGTTACCTCAAAGAGTTGCTATGAGGATTAAATGAAAATCCATATGCAGCATTTGGTAGACTGCAAAGAAAACAGGATGTGCCCAATAAATGTTAGCTGTTGTTGTTGTTGAAATCCCCCATTATCTACTATAAGGCCCCACAAATAAACTTTAGCATTAACTATTAGGAAGAGCTTAACTAGAAAAACAGTATGTTCTGCTTTTCTTTCTACTTTAAACTACACAGTTAGTCTCCCTTCAAAATCAGTGTCAATTTTGAGGTCTTGTATTAGAAATAATTGCCTCTTAAAATTTCTATTATTCTGACCGTGGTTTCCAATTCACATTTTCTCTGGCTTTGATTTTAATTGTGTATGGGAATAAGAAAATATGTGAATGAACGACTGACATGAACAAATAATATTAAGTTTAAACCTAGAACTAATCCTTGGAAAATACTACTAAAAAAGAATAGAAATCCAATAGGAGTTTTAGACTACTTTAAAATTATCATGCATGGCTGGGCACAATGACTCATTCCCGTAATCCCAGCACTTTGGGAAGCCAAGGCAGGAGGGTCGCTTGAAGCCAAGTCAAGACCAGGCTGGGCAACAGAGCAAGACCCCATCTCTACAAAAAATAAAAAATGAAAACTAGCCGGGCCTGATGGCACACGCCTGTAGTCTTAGCTACTCAGGAGAGGCTGAGGGGCTGGGATCACTTGAGCCCAAGAGTTCTAAGCTGTAGTGAGCAATGACTGCACCACTGTACTTCAGCCTGGGCGACAGAGAGAGATCCTGTCTCAAAGGAAAAAATAAATAAATAAAAAAGCTTTCCTAAAGTAGTCTGTAAGTTTAACTTTAGCATATGAAAAAGAATTCTTCAAAGCAGAAATTGGGCTTAGAAATAAAACCACCAGACATTTGAAATAAAACCACATAAGCAATGAAGGACGATAATCAACATTTCAGCTAAAAAATGCTTAATATATAGGAACATTATTATATACTACACAGAAAGGCATAATTCCTTGTTTACAAGCAATGCTTGCAGATAGAGAATGCTTTCTATAAATGGTTTCCTAAGAGCAGCAAATAAAGGAATAACACATTATTTTTAGGTTCTAACAGTAGAGGCAAACTAAAAGCAAAGAAAACATGGTAAGGAAAGCAAATTCCTTTGCTTGTCATTAAAAGGTTTATCAATAACAAACATTAACTAAAAAGATGTTGGTCAAAATTTCAGTTGGCTTCTTTCCTTTTGGAGAGCTCAGGACTTGGCTCTGTTTTCCTAGAATGGTTAGAATTTGATCTGCCTAGTTAAGCAAATTAGAAAACTCAATCGAAATCAGGTTTAACAATTACAATTATCATAGACTTAAAGAGTTTTCAAAGCATAAAAAAATTAACAACCCAAAAAAAAATGGACAAAGAACTTGAATAAGCATTTTTCCAAATAAGATATACAAATGGTCAATACTTGAAAAGACAGATGCTTAACATCACTTGTCAATAGGAACTAATAATTACAATGAGATGCTGCTATAAAAAAAAAAAAAAAACAGAAACAAGTGTTGGTGAGGATGGGAAGCAACTAGAGTCCCTGGATATTACTAGAAGGAATATAAAATGATGCAACTGCTGTGGAAAACAGTATGTGCTTCCTCAAAAAATTAAACACAGAATTACCACATATGATCCAGCAATTCCACTTCTAGATTAAAAGAAGGGAAAGCAGGGACTCAAAAGATATGTGTACACCCAGTTCATGGCAGCATTATTCACAATGTCCAAAAAGTGGAAGCAATTCAAGTGCCCACTGATGGATGAATTGATAAACAAAATGTGGTATACATATACAATGGACAATTATTCAATAATTTATTATTATTAAAAGGAAGAAAATTCTGACATACACTACAACAGTGGTTCCCAACCTTTTGGCACCAGGGACCGGTTTCATGGAAGACAATTTTTCTACAGGAGGTGGGCTGGGGGGATGGTTTTGGGATGAAACTGTTCCACCTCAGATCATCAGGCATTAGATTCTCATGAGGAGTATACAACCTAGATCACTCACATAAGTGGTTCACAATAGGGTTTGTGCTCCCATGAGAATTTAATACTGCCATTGATCTGACAGGAGGTGGAGCTTGGGCAGTAATGCTCACTCAGGTGGTAATGCTCACTCGTCCCTGCTCACCTCCTGCTGTGCAGCCCAGTTCCTAACAGGTTACAGACCGGTAACAGTCCTTGGCCCGGGGGTTGGGGACCCCTGTAACATGGATGAACTTTGAAAATACTATGCTATATGAAATAAGCCTGTCACAAAAGTGCAAGCATTATATGATTCCTCGGATATGAATGATCAAATTCATAAGAGACAGATAGCAGAATGAGAGATGCCAGGGGCTAAGGGGAAGGAAAAATGCAGTTTAGTGTTTAAAACATACCGAGTTTTAACTGAGAAAGATCAAAAAAGTTCTGGAGATGGATGGTGGTGATGAGTGCGTCACAACAATATGAATGTACTTAATGCCACAGAACTGTATGGTTAAAAATGGTTAAAATGGTAAATTTTATGTTATATTTTGCCACAATAAAAAAGTTCATTAAATGTCTTCACATTCCTTAGTAAAAAATACTATGTTTTGATGATTTGACCATTTTTTAGTAAGATATCTTTAAATGTTCTATATAAAAGAGCAACATATTTGATGTTTTGGCCTCATTTTCTTTAAATTAAGGAAAATCAACCTCTTTTATAAGAAGGTTCCCAATTCAAATTGAGATAGAAATTCAGAATTATATAGTTGGGAAGAGGAGTGGAAGAATATAGAAGAGATTACAAAACAAAGCAAAACAAAACACACAAAAAAAACCTTGTTTAGGTGTTTCTTCCTCTTTTTTAGTCTCCTCATCCTCTAAGCTGGGACTTTCCCGAGAAGAGTTGTCTTGTTGGCTAGAGTTTTTCAATAGTACAGGATCAATTTGTGCTTTCAGGAGTGCAAGAGTCTCAGCCAACTCGTTTCGATTTCTAAACAAGGAAAAAAATAAGACAGCATAAAAATCTTTTTCCTGCTTTTCCTGCCTCAAGAACTTTCTTCGAATAACTACCGATACGAAATTAAAGAAAAAATAAAAATACATTAAGAAACATCAAAACCAGGTACGCCGTTACCCTAATTAATCCTGAATTTTTAAAAGCACCTAAAGAAAACACATTAAAAATACCTGTTCTTCCAAAGGAATATTAGATTTTCTCCCTCTACTGTTTGGAATGACAATGAATATCTCTTGTTGGGTTGAAAAGAAAAGTAGGAACAAAATTTAAACAAAAATCATGGTTAATAACTTTAAAAAGTAGTAAATGTTTAAGTACTAAGGAGATGAAATCATGTAAAACTGATTGCAAAAGTATTTTTTGTTTGTTCTGATTCATTTGGAAATAATTCCTTCTTCTACCCTTCCAGAGAAACAGCATTTGATTATTGCTACAAAATAAGAATCAGACCTTTCTGATAATACAGCAAAACATTCAGTTCCAATACACAATTTAAAAACATAAAAATTTTGGTAGCTGATTTTATTTTTTAATAAGGTTTATAACTTGATCAACCAATACCTATGAAAACATTCCCAAATAAAATAAGAGTCTAACGTATAAATTCTACTTAAAAAAAAAAAAAAAAAAAACAAGGCTGGAGTTCAGTGACCGATCTTGGATCAAGGTAACCTCAAATTCTGGCCTTTAAGACCCTCCACCTCCCCAGCCTCCAAGTAACTAGACTAACAGTTGTACATCCCTATACTGGGCAAATAAAATCCCATATTTTTACTAGCAAAAACCAAAGGTTGTGGTATGTTATTTAAAATGCCACTGTAACAACTGAGAAAACTTACTTGGATATTTTTCTTGCTCAGACAAGCAGTGGCCGTAACGCTGAAGATAAGAGCGATCTGGACTAAGAGTTGGGAAACTTAGTTCTAGATGTCCCCCACCTAGGATTATTAATTAGCCCAAAAAGATCCTCCAATTGTGTTCTCAATGTGTGATAAATACCTCTAACGCAAGTGAAAACGTGTTAAGATGAATGACTCTTTTCTTATCTGTCCATGGTCACATAATATCCTCTCTACCCTCTCCTCCCTTTCCATTCCATGCCCAGCTAGATTTCCTGCTCTTTAGAGTAAGAGAACTCTGCATCCAAAAGAGCCCCTGGACAAGTCAATATATCCTCATTAGGCCTCAGATTTCTTATTTATAAAAGAATGGATTCTCTTGAGTAGTATCCTAAATTGGTCCTTCTGAAGAAAGGCAGTTAAATTGCCAACAGATAAAAACAGAAATTAAAATTGACAACAATTTACTAGCATGAGAATGAAACATACCCTGTTTCATACATATCATATTGACATATAAATACACATTCTAGAATTTTAATTACTAATATCAAAAAGGTAAAGAACTAAAGAAATGTTTTGGTCTTGTCTGTCTTGCCCCTTTTATACAGAAAGAGGAAAATTAAGACTCCAAGACTTTATTTTACTTTTTGGCAAAGATCCAGTCCCCCTAAATTTTTCAACCTTCTTCTAACTTAAAGGATCTATGGCTTAAATACTTCTCATACTCCATTCAAGAATTCCATGTGAAAAAAAGAAAAAAGAGGATTCCATATACAACAAATGGCTTCAATCTAATTTGTTATTTCCCTCAAAGTAATGGTGGAACCTGAAGAGTATACGAAGTTACACAACATACCAATTTAAAAAGCTTCAAAACGTAAGGACTACAATATTTTTGCAAATTACTTCCAGTATACTTTTTCTTTTTTTTGAGATGGATTTTCAACTCTTGTCACCCAGGCGCAGTGCAATGGCAGGAAATCTTGGCTCACTGCAACCTCCTCCCCCTGGGTTCAAGCGATTTTCCTGCCCTCAGCCTCCCTGAGTAGCTGGGATTACAGGCACCTCCATCACCCGACGTACGCCTGGCCTATTTTATTTTGTATGTTTAGTAGAAAGATGGGGGTTTCACCATAGCTGTCAAGGCCTAGTCCTCCCAAATCCTAACCTCAGGGTGGTTGGAATCTGACTGGCCTCAGCCTCCCAAATGTTTTGGGAATTACAGCGTGGAGTCCACTGCACCCCGGCCTACTTCCACTACTTTAAGCAAAAAGGGAATTTAGCAGTAAAATTTATTAAAGAACAGCTCCTTAAAAAGCCTTTTTAATCTGGTTTAATTGTTTTAACAACAAGCTAAGGTAGTGGTTATTATATGAAAAACAGAAAAACTAGACCCCCATCTTTGGCGCTTTTCTATTTTGACATACACGCACACACACACACTTAAAATTGACTTTAGAGGAAATTTTTAATGAAATTCTCCAAATCACATCCAGATCTTTTCCTTTTTTTTTTTTTTTTTTTTTTTTTTTTTGAGAACGGAGTCCTCGTTTGTCGCCAGGCTGGGAGTGCAGTGGCGCAATCTCGGCTCACTGCAAGCTCCGCCTCCCAGGTTCAGGCCATTCTCCTGCCTCAGCCTCTCGAGTAGCTGGGACTACAGGCGTCCGCCACCATGCCCAGCTAATTTTTTTGTATTTTTTTAGTAGAGACGGGGTTTCAGTGTGTTAGCCAGGATGGTCTCCATCTCCTGATCTCGTGATCCATCCGCCTGGGCCTCCCAAAGTGCTGGGATTACAGGCGTGAGCCACTGCACCCGGCCAATCACACCCAAATTTCGTAACACTATCTACAGAATCTTTTAGACTAAGGACCCTAACAACAATCCAGTTGTTTTGCTACCCCTCCCTCACTTGTTCTCTGTTCTCCCTACCATTTCTTCTCTCGGGCATGTTAAATCAGATATATCCCTCCAAAATACCAGGCTTTCTTAGGATATCAGGTGACTGATTACACTTCTGCTCTCTTCGCCTCGAATGTGTTCCCCATGGCTAATTCTAATTACTCTCTCCAAGACAACAATAGAATGAATAAACAAAACCTAGTATATCTACATATGGAAATACTATTCAGCCATAAAAAGGAATAAAGTTCTGATTTATATTACATGGATAAACCTTGTAAAGATTATTCTACTTGAAAGTGGTCACATATGGCTGGTGGTGGTTCCCAGCACTTTGGGAGGGCAAGGCAGGCGGATCACCTGAGGTCAGGAGTTCAAGACCAACCTGACCAACATGGAGAAACCCCATCTCTACTGAAAATACAAAATTTTCCGGGTGTGGTGGCACATGCCTGTAATCCTAGCTACTTGGGAGGCTGAGGCAGAATTCCTTGAACCTGGGAGACAGAGGTTGTGGTGAGCTGAGATCATGCCATTGTGCTCCAGCTTGGGCAACAAGAACGAAACTCCGTCTCATAAAAAAGAAAAAAAAAGAGAGAGAAAGTGGCTGCACACAAAAAGTCACATATTATATAATTCTATGTTTATAAAATGTTGAGAATAGTCAAATTATAGACACAGAAAGACTGGTGGTTGCTAAGGGCTAGGAAAAGGGAGAACGAAGAATAACTGCTAATGGGTACTGGGGTTTTCTTTTAGGGTGAGAAAATATCCTGGTGTTAGATAGTGGTACCAGTTGCATAACTTGTTAAAAAAAAAAAAACAAACCTAAAAACTACTCAATTATACGTATTTTACGAAAAAGCGATGGTGGCTTGGACAAGAATGTAGCTATGAAGGAGAACTGATCAAATTCTACATACAATTATGCATGAAGAGCTGACTGGATTTGCTGTTAGGGTAGATGTGGAGTGAGAGAAAAAGCCAAGTTACAGATGTGCTCCAAGGTTCTGGGCCTTGGGGTTTACACTTAGTATAAAAGCACTCTCTGTAGTCCCACTCTGTTCCTGAAGAAGCACCTGATGGAATCTGGTACAAGGTCTCCATTTGCTAAAATTCTCTCATCATTAATAACCAAACACTATACCACTTGGTTATATTTACATCTTTGCTTATCTTTTTCATTCCTAAAGAAATTCTATCGACATATTCCATAGGGTTGAGCCAGTAAAAGAATGTAGCTGCTATTAACTGAGATGAGATGCTCATATGAGGGTAGAAAGGTTCAAAGTTTAGTTTTGGGCACACTGGTTACTGACTTTGACTTAACCAGATTCTAAACTGTTTCCTATATGTACCTTAAGTTAATTAGACTTCAATGAAATGGAACACATCATCCTAACCATTATTATTGTGAAATATGATTTCTCCCAGCCTAGGAGTTGTTCAGAGTTTGAATTAGTGGTAGGTGCTAAACATTTCAGAAGCAATGAAGAAAAATAAATAAATAAATATTTATTATTAAAGAAACAGAACCCCTGACCACCCCCCACCCGCTGGCAAAAAAAAAAAAAAAGTCAAGCATAGGTATTATCTTCTACCAAGTATGAGCCAAGTATCTGGTTCTTCCACAGCACCTTTGATAATCTCCATCACAGACTTTGTGACTGTATTATTTAAAATTTCCCTGTACCTTTCTTCCATAACAAGAACTCCTTAAGAAATCGGACCAGGTCTTCACATCTACAGAGCATAGCACAGCATAAATATAACAAGTCTTTTGTAAATATTTTAAATATATGATTCCAGAATTGAGCAACAACATTGCAACTTTTTGGTATAAATTCCAAATTATTCAGTAGGAAAAAAAAAAAAATTATGGAGGCCAAGAAAACTGAAGAGAAGCATTAATTAGTAATATCAATAGCAGTACTATTAATCTAAGATGTTAACATTAGTGAATGAGTACTGTGTTCCAAGCATTAATTATTTCCAAGAGTTTTATATTAATTAGTTCATATAATTCCAATATAACCCAATTAAATAGGCATTAAATTATTCTCATTTTATGACTGAGGAAACTGAGGACACATAGAGAGGAATGGTAATTTGCCTAAGGTAAGTTAGTACAATTTAGCAAGACTGAATTTTGAATAGTCTGACTTTAGAGCCCATCTTAATCACTGTGCTATATTAGCAGGTTATATATATATATGGTTTAGAAATGCACTCATACAGTTTGTAATTATGGGTACATGAAAACTGTATACACTATTTCAAATTCAGCTTTTTGAAAATGACTATCAAACCATTATCAATTTTGAAAATATTTTTAATGAGGTATAATTCACATACTGTAAAATAAACATATTTTAAGCACTAAGTTCATCAGTTCTGACAAATGAATACATTGTGTAATCTAGACCACAATCAAGGAATATCACTATTCCCACAAAAATTCCCTCCTGTCCTTTCCTACTGAATTCCTTTTCCCCACCAAAGCAAGAAGAAATCAATCTTGATTATGATAACCATAGATGATATGGTTTGGCTGCATCCCTACCCAAATCTCATCTTGAATTGTAACTCCCACAATTCCCACGTGTTGTGGGAGGAACCCAGTGGGAGGTAACTGAATTATGGGGTGTGTCTTTCCTGTTCTGTTCTTGTGATAGTGAATGAGTCTCATGAGATCGGATGGGTTTAAAAATGGGAGTTTCCTGCACAAGCTCTTTCTTTGCCTGCCATCACTGATGTAAGACATGACTTGCTTCTCCTTGCCTTCTGCCATGATTTTGATGCCTCCCCAGCTACGTGGAACTATGAGTCTAATTAAACCTCTTTCTTTTGTAAACTGCCCAGTCTTGTCTTTATCAGCGGCATGAAAAAGGACTAATACAGTAAACTGGTACCGGGAGTGGGGCGTTGCTGAAAAGGTACCCAAAATGTGGAAGCAGCTTAAAAGTGGGTAAAAGGCAGAGGTTGGAATAGTTGGAGGGCTTAGAAGAAGATACGAAAAAGTGGGAAAGTTTGGAACTTCCTAGAGACTTGTTGAATGGCTTTGACAAAAATGCTGACAGCAATATGAACAATAAGGTGCAGGCTGAGGTAGTCTCAGATGGAGATGAGGAACTTGTTCCCAAACTGGTGTAAGGGTGACTTTTGTTATGTTTTAGCAGAGACTGGTGGCATTTTCCCCTGCCCTAGAGATTTGTGGAACTTTGAACATGAAGAAGATGATTTAGGGTATCTGGAGGAAGAAATTTCTAAGCAGCAAAGCATTCAAGAGGTGACCTGGGTGCGTTAAAGGCATTGTTTTATAAGAGAAGCAGAGCATAAAAGTTTGGAAAATTTGCAGCATGGCAAGGTGATAGAAAAGAAATCCCATTTTCTGAGGAGAAATTCAAGCTGGCTGCAGAAATTTGCATAAGAAACAAGGAGCCAAATGTTATCCCCAAGACAATGGAGAAAATGTCTCCAGGCATGTCAGAGGTCTTCACGGCAGCCCCTCCTATCACAGGCCTGGAGGCCTAGGAGGAAAGCATGGTTTCGTGGGTCAGGCCCAGGGTCCACATGCTGTGTGCAGCCTAGGGACTTGGTGCCCTGCATCTCAGCCACTCCAGTCATGGCTGAAAGGGTCCAATGTAGAGCTCAGGCCATGGCTTCAGAGGGTGCACGTCCCAAGCCTTGGCAGCTTCCATGTGGTGTTGAACTTGTGAATGCACAGAAGAATTGGAGTTTGGGAACCTCTGCCTAGATTTCGGAAGATGTATGGAAATGCCTAGATGCCCAGGCAGAAGTTTCCTGCAGGGGTGGGGCCTTCATGGAGAACCTCTGCTAGGGCAGTGTGAAAGGGAAATGTGGGGTCAGAGCCCCCACACAGAGTCGCTACTGGGGCACCACCTAGTGGAGCTGTGAGAAGAGGACCACTGCCCTCTAGACCCCAGAAGGGCAGATCCACTGACAGCTTGCACAGTGTGCCTGGAAAAGCCACAGATACTCAATGCCAGCCCATGAAAACAGCCAGGAGGGAGGCTGTAGGGGGCGCAGCTGCCCAAGACCATGGAAACCCACCAGTTGCATCAGCATGACCTGGATGTAAGACAGTCAAAAGAGATCATTTTGGAGTTTTAAGATTTGATTGCCCTGCTGGATTGCGGAATTGCATGGGGCCTGTAGCCCCTTTGTTTTGGCCAATTTCTTCCATCTGGAATGGCTGTGTTTACCCAATGCCTGTACTCCCACTGTATGTATCTAGGAAGCAACTAACTTGCTTTTGATTTTACAGTCTCACAGGAAGAAGGGACTTGCCTTGTCTCAGATGAGATGCTGGATGTGGACTTCTGAGTTAATGCTGAAATGAGTCAATACTTTGGGGAACTGTTGGGAAGGCATGATTGGTTTTGAACTATGAGAACATGAGATTTAGGAGGGGCCAGGGGCAGAAAAATATGGTTTGGCTGTGTCCCCACCCAAATCTCATCTTAAATTGTAACTGCCACAATTCCCACGTGTTGTGGGAGGAATCTGATGGAAGGTGATTGAATTAAGGGGGCAGGTTGATTTCCTGTGAGTGAATGAGACTCACGAGATCTGATGGTTTTAAAAACAGGAGCTCCCTGCATAAGCTCTCTCTTTCTTTGCCTGCTGCTATCAATGAAAGGCATGACTTGCTCCTTCTTGCCTTCTGCCATAATTCTGAGGCCTGCCCAGTCACATGGAACTGTAAGTCCAGTTAAACCTCTTTCTTTTGCAAATTGCCCAGTCTTGCGTATGTCTTTATCAGCAGCACGAAAATGGACTAATACAACAGATTATTAGCTTTATTAATTCTAGAACTTATCACAAATGCAATCAAACAGTATGTGCTTTTTTCACATACAAGGAATTTTGAGACAAATCCATACAGTTTCATAGATCACCCCTTTTTATTGCTTAGTAATAATTCATTGTATGAGTAATGTTAAGAATAAAGATGCTATGAATGTTCTTATACAAGGCTTTTTGTAAACATGCTTTCATTTCTCTAATATAAATACCCAGAAATGAAATTTATAGGTTATGGGATAACAGTTTGTTAACATTTGAAGAAACTGCAAAACTGTTTCCCAAAGTGGTTGTATCATTTTACATATACAACAAAGTGTTAAGAGTTTCAGTTGGTGCATATCCTTGCTAACATTTGGTGCTGTAAGCCATTTTCGTTTTACTAATTCTAATGGAAGTAAGATAATACCTCATTGTGGTTTTAATTGGAAATTCTACAATGAATAATGATGCTAAGCACTTTTTCATATGAATACTGGCCATATGTATATATTCTTTATGAAGTAACTGCTCAACAGTCTGCATATAACTTTGTATTCCTTAGTATACTCGATATAGAAGTACTTTCTGTAGTCCCACTAAGATCCTGAAGAAGCTTGTGATCGAATCTGGTCTAAGGTCTTTATTTGCTAAAATTCTCTAATCATTAATAACCAAACACTACTACCTTGTTATGTTTACATCTTTGCTTTTATTTTTTTTTTTTTTTTTTTTTTTTGAGACACAGGGTCTCACTCTGTTGCCCAGGCTAGAGTGCAGTGGTACAATCACAGCTCACTGCAGCCTCAAGCTCCTGGGCTCAAGCAACCCTCCCACCTCAGCCTCCCAAGTCACTGAGACTATAGGCAAGTGCCACCACACCTGGCTGATTTTTGTATTTTTTGTAGAGACAGGGTTTTGTCTTGTTGCCTCAGCAGGTCTCAAACTGCTAGGTTCAAGCAAACTGCTCACCTCAGCCTCCCAAAGTGCTGAGGTTACAGGTGTGAGCCATCGTGCTGAGCCCATCTTTTTCATTCCTAAACAAATTCTATTAACATACTTTATGGGGTGAATAAAATCACTTATTACATCATATTTGATTAGACGTAAAATTGGTTTTTCTGTACTTTTATCTTCTTTCATTGAGGCCTAAACTAGACATGAAATAATACTTTTGTGGCAATTCTGTTTTAAACATTAACCGGAATAAGTAGGACACTGGCTGAAGCTTAAATATTTTGGTATTGAAACCTGTTATAATACTAGGTTGAGCCATATGAAATCACCATTTTTACAGGTCAAAATGTTCAAATGTTAACAATTTCATATGGTTTCATGAAACTTAACTACTTTTATTGTTTTGTAAATCACATACTAAATCTTGTTTCAACTTAAAGTATAATTCTTTATACATGAGTTAATTGCGTCCTATCTATTCATCTAATATATATTTATATTATTAATTTTGCAACTAGCAGAAATGGAAGTTGCTACATAACAGTACAAGTTTTAAGACTGTGGTGATGTTATGGTATGAAATTTTCAGTAGAAGATCAACTATGTAAAATTATCCCTTTTTGGTGGATTCTCATTTTTTAAAAAATTCCATTTGATTTTTAATTTACAAAGTTCAGTTATATTTCTAAATTTATCAATCATTAAGAAGGCTGACTTACTGGCTTTAGAAAACAGAACCCTAAAGACCAGATAATTTTTGTTATATAATGCTCTTTTAAGAATCAGGTAGAAATATGTTTCCAACATCAGCTGATCACCAAGAAAATAATACTGTTACTTTAAAGAAATTGTTTTAAGAAAAAACAAGAGGCTTTTAATTTACTAGTAAAAAATAATATTTACTAGCTAAGAAGAGCACCTAAATGCAACCTATTAAATGAAAAAGTCAAAGTCAAAATCTTATTTGCTTTACTTGTTCTTTCAACTTGATTTTCTCTTTTCTTTTTTTTTGAGATGGAGTCCACTCTGTTTCGCCAGGCAGGAGTGCAGTGGCGTGATGTCCGCTCACTGCAACCTCTGCCTCCTGGGTTCAAGTGATTCCCCTGTCTCAGTCTTCCGAGTAGCTGGGACTACAGACACGCACCACAACGCCCAGCTAATTTTTGTATTTTTAGTAGAGATGGGGTTTCACCATGTTGGCCAGGATGGTCTCGATATCTTGACCTCGTGATCTGCCCGCCTCAGCCTCCCAAAGTGCTGGGATTACAGGCGTGAGCCACCACGCCCGGCCATCACTTGATTTTCTAAAAGAATCTCTTGCTGAAAAGATTAGTGCCTCTTACAAAACTCCACTTCACATAAACTTGCATGTTCAATTGAAAAATGCTTTGACAACATCTATCAGCCTTAAGATAATCATTCCCCTGCAATGTAAAACAAAAAACAAACATTCTTGCTCCTGTCAAACTCAGTTCTGCTTCCCCATAATTTGAATCCAGTGATCCTGGCTCAGCCTTTGAGATATTCTTCCACAAATCTATCTTCTAAATGTCCGAAGACATTTATGTCTGAGTAAATTTCTGCTAGATAAAGCATTTTCAGTTCATTCAATCGTCTTCTTTGTGGTTGTTCCCATAATGGACTTCACTATATTAATTTTTTTTTTTCTTTTTTTTTTTTTTTTTGAGACGGAGTCTCGCTCTGTCGCCCAGGCTGGAGTGCAGTGGCCGGATCTCAGCTCACTGCAAGCTCCGCCTCCCGGGTTTACGCCATTCTCCTGCCTCAGCCTCCCGAGTAGCTGGGACTACATTAGCTGGGACTACAGGCGCCCGCCACCTTGCCCGGCTAGTTTTTTTTTTTGTATTTAGTAGAGACGGGGTTTCACCGTGTTAGCCAGGATGGTCTTGATCTCCTGACCTTGTGATCCGCCCGTCTCGGCCTCCTAAAGTGCTGGGATTACAGGCTTGAGCCACCGCGCCCGGCCTAATGTTTCTTTTAGAGTTTGCCATTCAAACAGAAATACCATGCTCCAGGGATGATCTCATCCAAGTCAAATGAGATGATGCCTCACATTATTTTAGGCACTAAATATATATTAGTGACAACTAAGATCCTTATCTCTATGAGGAGGCAAAAATCATTACAATGTTTTCTACATTCAATCTTTGCAACGAGAGACCTATGTGAACAAGACAGTTTACTATGTTTGTCAATAACAGTTCCACTGTGTTGGGTTAAAGCTAATTGGAATGTCATGTCATAGTACATCTCATTTATAATAAGCATAAACACATGCAACTGAAAATTTGAGATAAATTACCGTCCTTCCCCAGAAAATATGCATTTAATATTCACCTAAAATCTATTCCTTACAAGTTGAGGCCTTTCACAGGTGCCTGCAGCCCCTCTTACAGATCTTAGAGCCATACTATTCACTATTACATCACCAATTGTTTAGCATAGTACCTATTACACAGGCACCGATGTAACAGAATTTATAAATTTAATGAAATAAAGGAATGTTAGTATGACAATCAGGTGTTGAAAAATTGAATTTCATTATACAAAACCAGAGAGTCAATAAACCAAATGATTTCTGAATGGTCCCAAATATTTCTACATTATTTGGGCAATGTTCCCTGGCTCACTGTAAATAGAAATATATGTATTAATAGATGCCATCAAAATGGCTAAAAATAACCTGGCACCACTTTCTAAAGAAATTTGTGGTTGTGAAAATGAGAAAAGTATAGGACGGGCCTGGAGGCTCACATCTGTAATCCCAGCACTTTGTGAGGCCACAGCAAGTGAATAGCTTGTGCTCGGGAGCTCGAGACCAGCATGGTCAATGTGGCGAAACCCCGTCTCTACTAAAAGTACAAAAATTAGCCAGACATGGTGGTTCACACCTGTAATCCCAGCTACTTGGGAGGCTGAGGCAGAAGAACTGCTTGAACCTGGGAGGCAGAGGTTGCAGGGAGCTGAGATTGTACCACTGCACTCCACACTCCAGCCTGGGTGACAAAACGAGATCTTGTCTCCAAAACAAAAAAAGGGAAAACTGTGTGTAGGCATTATTCTACACAAGCATCTCCTTCTAAACAATTGCCACATACACCATTTTGTTTATCAAAAACAAATTTTAACAAATGGAAAGAAGTTTTGTGTGTGTTGGGGTGTGTGTGTGTGTGTGTGTGTGTGTGTGTGTTTAAAAAGGGCAGAAGCCCAAGGAATAAAACATGGAGAAATGGTCAAGCATGAGAAGAGGTGAAAGCAACACCACGGAAATTTTCCGACCTTTCTGCTGATAGGTATTTCTTTAGTGAATAAACTAAATTTCAGTCTTTGGAATTAGAAAGGTTTTGTAAGAAAAGCGAATAGTTGGCCGGGCACGGTGGCTCACACCTGTAATCCCAGCACTTTGGAAGGCCAAGGCCGGCAGATCATAAGGTCAGGAGATCGAGACCATCCTGGCTAATACAGTGAAACCTCGTCTCTACTAAAACTAAAAAAAAATTAGCCAGGCATGGTGGCGGGCGCCTGTAGTCCCAGCTACTCAGGAGGCTGAGGCAGGAGAACGGCATGAACCCGGGAGGCGGAGCTTGCAGTGAGCCAAGATCGTGCCACTGTACTCCTGCCTGGGCGACAGTGAGACTCTGTCTCAAAAAACAAAAAACAAAAGAAAAGCGAATAGTTAAAAGTTAAAAGGTGGAAATAAAAGAGAAAAGGTTTATTGAGCATGTATTACAGTGCCAGCACCATTTCTCATACATTCCTTATCACTTTCATTTTAAAGTATAGGAATGTAACTCTCAGAAAAATTAAGTACAGTTAGCCCTCCATATCCACAGATCAAAATATTTAGAAAAAAATAAACTAAAGCTAATACAATAAAAATACAAACTAAAACTACAGTATAACAATTTTATACCTAGCATTTACATTGCATTAAGTATTATAAGTATATGGGAGGATGTGCACAAGTTATACACAAATATTATGTAAAGGGCTTAACCATTTGCAGATTTTGTTATCCATGAGGGTCCTGGAACCAGTGCCCCATGAATACCAAGGGACAAATGTGTCTACAGATGGTAAGTGGATGAACCCAGATTCAAAAATAACTATTAACTCTAAAATTTCACATCATGCATTAAGCTTTAATCTACTTACAACAGTACACATTAGACCTTTTTTGTTTTTTGAGATGGAGTCTTGCTCTGTTGCCCAGGTTGGAGTGCAGTGGCGTGATCTTGGCTCACTGCAAGCTCTGCCTGCTGGGTTCAAGCGATTCTCCTGCCTCAGCCTCCCAAGTAGCTGGGATTACAGGCGTGTGCCACCACATCCAGCTAATTTTTTTGTATTTTAGTAGAGATGGGGTTTCGCCATGTTGGCCAGGATGGTCTCGATCTCCTGACCTCGTAATCCGCCCACCTCAGCCTCCCAAAGTGCTGGGATTACAGGCGTGAGCCACCGTGCCCAGCCTTTCAGTTCTTTTTATTTTGAACTCCTCTCATAAATTACACCTCTGCCTCACAGGTTCAAGCAATTCTCCTGCTTCAGTCTCCCGAGTAGCTGGGAGTACAGGTGTGTGCCACCATGCCTGGCTAGTTTTTTGTATTTTTAGTAGAGATGGGGTTTCACCATGCTAGCCAGGCTAGTCGCGAACTCCTGACCTCATGATCCTCCCGCCTCGGCCTCCCAAAGTACTGAGATTACAGATGTGAACCACCGCACCCAGCCCATGAGACATCATTTTAAACAACTGTGACTGATCAATAGTAATCGTTATTTCACTGTCATATTTTCTTCATCTACAAAGAAGAAAAGAATGTTTTAAACAACTACACAAGGTTAATATGGGAAATAATAGAAACAGTGGTATAATGTCATGAATAGATCATATTTGGTCTTTGTATTCAAAGGAGAAATGGTAAATAAATTTTAGTTTAGGACTACTTTGTTTACTTGTGTTTAGCAAATTAATTACAAGGAAAATAATGTAATGATACATGCTTATAAAACAATCTCCCATGAGATTAATCAATATACATTTATTCTTAGGAAATGAAAATTGAGCTTTTCTATGGCTTATTTCTTCAAAGCGTTAATAAATAATCACTAAAAGAAATTGCTGAATTTCAAAATGGGACAAAAAACAGATATGAGTTAATGTCAAGAAAGTTTTTCATAAGCTAGCGGTTAGATAGCTATGAGTTTTCCCTACTTTATAGGACCCCTGATATCTTCCAAATTAATATATACTGTATTTGTGGAATATTTCTAAATAATAAAGTTACAGTGACAGAAAACTAAAGACACAAAGATTCTGTAATAATGGTTCTAGTATTACAGGGTTTTTTTTAAAGTTATATTTCATTGTTATATATTAAATGTTTCTGTTCAAATATATTTGTCAACACAAATTAAAAAATCAAGATTTTTAAAAAGAGAACTATGACAAAAAAGTGCAATGTTCCCAAGATTTCCTCAGAACTCCAATAAAGAAATGTATGCACAGCAAATAGAATATATACTGTGTCAAGATGAAATGAATAAATTAAAATAATTAGAACTAGTTAACGCTGAATAGAAAACTACAGCTAAAGGCTGGGCGCGGTGACTCACGCCTGTAATCCCAGCACTTAGGGAAGCCGAGGCAGGTAGATCACTTGAGGTTGGGAGTTCGAGACCAGCCTGACCAACATGGAGAAACCCCGCCTCTACTAAAAATAACAAAATTAGCTAGGCGTGGTGGCACATGCCTGTAATCCCAGCTACTCGGGAGGCTGAGGCAGGAGAATCGCTTGAACCCAGGAGGCAGAGGTTGCAATGAGCCAAGATTGCATCATTGCACTCCAGCCTGGGCAACAAGAGCGAAATTCTGTTTAAAAAAAAAAAAAAAGAAAACTACAGCTAAATAAGAACCAAACAATGCTTTTCTTGTGCTTTTGTCTAACAATGTATTTTTCTGTCCATATAACTATTCAGATTCTGGCTTCCTGATGTATAAGGTATGTGTATATAATATGGACTGAACTGCTGAATATTTTCATTTACTTGACAAATAAAAAACTAAGTGCGCACTATGGATACTATGCTGGATACTAGGTGAGGCCTTGAAAACTCCCAAAACCCACAAACAAAAAAATCACTTCTGTCTCACAGATAACATCCTAGTTTTTAAACGAGATCAATGTATAAAACACATAAATAAGTGTAAAAAGGTTTAGATACCTGACAATGCATTTCCATGAAGAGCCATCTTGATCATCTTGTTCTTCTATGTACATTCTGACATTGTGATCTTGATCCAATTGGTACCAGTACATGAGGCCATCTTTGTCTCGCCCAATTGGCTGGAGACGCATAGTATCGGCATCCTCCTCATTAATAATATTCTTGAATTTGAGATTGTCATCAAACTGACACTCGCAGAGGTACTGAAAAATAGTCATAACACGGCTTAAAATACTTCAAAAATATTTCTCCATCACAATAAATATGATACAACCGTAGAATTGATTCAGGGAAAGCAGTGGACAGAACACACATGCTGCATTCCTTCTTTCACTATCCTCTCCCCACTTTCATACATACTGTTCAGAATAGCCAACATTTTAAGGAACATTTTATATTAACACCATACCAATTTATAGGTTTAACACAATCACTGACACACAAATCAAGTTTTATTTCAAAAGGAATGAGCCAGTTTGCACTAAAAACTCCCAAATCATCTCATGGTGTAAGATTTTCTGTTTTAGGCCAGGCACAGTGGCTGACACTTGTAATCCCAGCCCTTAGGGAGGCCAAGGCAGGAGGATCGCTTGAGTCCAGGAGTTAAAGACTAGCCTGGGCAACATGGTGAAACCCTGTCTCTACAAAAAATACAAACATTGGCCAGGTATGGTGGTGCACGCCTACAGTCCCAGCTACTCTGGGAGGTTGAGGATGAGGTGAGCTATGATCTCACCACTGCACTCTGGCTCGGGCAACAGAGCAAGACCCTGTCTCAAAAAAAAATTTTCTATTAAAAAAGTTTCGGCCGGGCGCGGTGGCTCAAGCCTGTAATCCCAGCACTTTGGGAGGCCGAGACGGGCGGATCACAAGGTCTGGAGATCGAGACCATCCCGGCTAACACAGTGAAACCCCGTCTCTACTAAAAAATACAAAAAACTAGCCGGTCGTGGTGGCAGGCGCCTGTAGTCCCAGCTACTCGGGAGGCTGAGGCAGGAGAATGGCGTAAACCCGGGAGGTGGAGCTTGCAGTGAGCTGAGATCCGGCCACTGCACTCCAGCCTGGGTGACAGAGCGAGACTCCGTCTCAAAAAAAAAAAAAAAAAAAAAAAGTTTCATGTAGTTTTTTCCCATTTTCCTTATTTAAAATGACATAAAAATTGCATATATTTATGGTATACACCATGGTATTCTGATATATGTGTCTAGTGTGGAATGGCTAAATCAAGCTAAGAAACACATCTACTACTTAATGTATTTAGAATTTTTAGTGGTGAAAACATTTAAAATCTAGCCCCTTAGCAATTTTCAAATATACTTTATATTGTTATCATCTACACTCACCATGTTGTACAACTGATCTCCTGAACTAATTCCTCCTGTCTGACTTTTTGTAGCTTGGGCCAATATCTCCCCAGTCTACCCCTCACCTCCCTAATCCCTGGTAATCACCACTCTACTCTGATTCTATGAGTCTGACTCTTAGATTCCACATTAAGTAATATCATGGGGTATTTCTTTCAGTGCCTGGCTTATTTTACTTAACATAATGTCCTCCAGGTTCAACCTTATTGTGATTAATGCTGCAGTGAACACGGGAGTGCAGACACCACTTCAAGAAACAAATTCTACTTCCTTTGGATATATATCCAGTATTACGATGCTGAATTATATGGTAGTTCTATTTCAAATTTTTTGAGGAACCCCCATGCTATTTTCCATAATGGCCAAACTAATTTACATTCTCACAATCAGCACACAAGGGCTCCCTTTTCTTTCTTGAGACAGAGTCTCATTCTATCATCAGGCTGGAGTGCAGGGGCGTGATCTCGGCTCACTGCAACCTCTGCCTCCTAGGTTCAAGCGATACTGCTGCCTCAGCCTCCCGAGTAGCTGGGACTACAGGGGTGCGCCACCATGCCCAGCTAATTTTTGTATTTTTAGTAGGGACAGAGTTTCATCATGTTGGCCAGGATGGTCTTGATCTCTTAACCTCGTGATCTGCCCGCCCCAGCCTCCCAAAGTGCTGGGATTACAAGCATGAGCCACCGTGCCTGGCCTCAAAGGTTCCCTTTTCTGTACATCTTTACCAAACTTGTTATCTCTTGTCTTTTTGATAATAGCCATCTAAACAAGCACGAAGTGATATTCCATTGTGGTTCTAAAATGCATTTGCCTGATAATTAGTGATACTGAGCATTTATTCATATATCTGTTGGCCATTTCCTACGTCTTTTTCTGAGAAATGTCTATTGAAGTCCTTTGCCCATTTTAAAATCAGATTGTTTTCTTGCTGTTGTTTGAGTTCTTTATATGGTTTGAATATTGAACTCTTCTAGTAGTTTTATACTTTCGGGTCTTATATTTAAGTCTTTAATCCACTAAGATAATTTCTGTGTATGGTGTAAGATAATGGTCTAATTTCATTCTCCTGCATGTGGATGACCAGTTTTCCCAGCACCATTTATTGAATAGACTGTCCTTTGCCCAGTGTGTAATCTTGACACCACTGTCAAAAAGCGACTGACCATCAACACGGGAGTTTGTTTCTGGGCTTTCTGTCCTGTTCCAAAGGTCGGTGTATCTGCTTTTTACCAGTACCATGTTGTTTGATTACTACAACTTAGTAGATTCTGAGATCAGGTAGCATGATACCTCCAGTTTTGTTCTTTTGGCTCAAGACTGCTTTGGTTATTCAGGTTCCTGTGGTTCCATATGAATTTTAGGGTTGTGTTTTATTTCTGTGAACAATGCCACTGGAATTTGATAGGGATTGCAATGAATCTGTAGGTCATTTTGGGCAGTATGGACATCTTAACAAGATTAATTCTTCTAATCCATGAACGCAGGACATCTTTTCATTTGTCTTTTTTTTGAGACAGAGTCTCGCTCTGTTGCCCAGGTTAGGGTGCAGTGGCGCGATCTCAGCTCACTGCAAGCTCCACCTCCTGGGTTCATGCCATTCTCCTGCCTCAGCCTCCCAAGTAGCTGGGACTACAGGCGCCTGCCACCACACCCGGCTAATTTTTTTGCATTTTTAGTACAGACGAGGTTTCACGGTGTTAGCCAGGATGGTCTTGATCTCCTGACCTCGTGATCCGCCCGCCTCGGCCTCCCCAAGTGCTGGGATTACAGGCATGAGCCACTGTGCCCAGCCTCATTTGTATTTTCTTTCATTAATGTTTTGTAGTTTTCAGTACAGAGATCTTAAAACTCTTTGGTCAAATTTACTCCTAAATATTTTATTTTTTGATACTATTGTAATGAACTGGTTTTTATAATTTCTTTTTTGGATAGTCTGTGATTTGTAAGTAGAAACACTTCTGATTTTTGCATATTGATTTTATATCTTGAAATTTTACTGAATTCATTTATTAGTTCTAATAGTCTGTTGGTTGAGCCTTCAGGCTTTTTTACACATAAAATCATGTCATCTGCAAACAGTGACAATTTAACTTCTTCCTTTCCAATTCCGATGACTTATTTCTTTTTGTACCTAATTGTTCTGGCTAGGACTTCCAGTACTATGTTGAATATAAGTGGCAAGTGGGTGTCCTTGCCTAGCTCCTGATGTTAAAGGAAAAGCTTTCAGTTTTTCACAGTTGGGTACCATGTAAGCTGTGAGGTTGTCTTATATGGCCTTTATTGCACTGATACATATTCTTTTCATACCTAATTTGTTGTGAGTTTTTATCATGAAAGCAAAGTTGAATTTTCTCAAATGTTTTTTCTGCATATATTCATATGATCATATAATATTTGTCCTTCATTCTCTTAATGTGGAGCATCACAACTTTAGTTAATTAATTAATTAATTTTTTTGAGACAGAGTCTTCTCTGTCACTCAGGCTAGAGTGCAGTGGTGCGATCTCAGCTCACTGCAACCTCTGCCTCTCGAGCTCAAGCGATTCTCCTGCCTCAGCCTTCCTAATAGTTGGAATTACAGGTATGCACCACCATGCCCAGCTGATTTTTGTACTTTTAGTAGAGATGGGGTTTCACTATGTTGTCCAGGCTGGTCCTGAACTCCTGACCTCTAGTGATCCATCTGCCTCAGCCTCCCAAAGTACTGGGATTACAGGCGTGAGCCACCCCCACCTGGCTTATTTATTTTTTAAAGACAGTCTCACTCTGTTACCCAGGCTGAAGTGCAGTGGCACGATCACAGCTTCAGGAATCCTCTGCCTCAACCTCCCCAGTAGCTAGGACTACAGGTACACACCACCACACCCAGCTAGCCAGCTTTTTAAAATATTTTGCAGAGAAGTGGTGTCGCTGTGTTGTCCAGGTTGGTGTTGAACTCCTGGGCTCAAGTGATTCTCCTGCCTCAGCTTTCCAAAGTGCTGGGATTACAGGTGTGAGCCACTGTACCTGGCCATGTATCACATTTATTGATTTGCATATGATGAACAATCCTTGCATTCCGGGATAAATCCCACTTGATCATGGTGAATGATCCCATTTACGTGCTGTTAAATTTGGTTGCTAGTATTTTGTTAAGGATTTTTGCATCTATGTTCATCGGGAATAGTTCTTTTCTTATGGTGTTTGTGTCCAGCTTTGGGATCAGTATAATGCTGGCCTTGTAAAATTAGTCTGGAAGTATTTTCTCCTCTTCAGTTTTTTAGAAGACATTGAGAAGGACTAGCATTAGTTATTCTTTAAATGTCTGGTAGAATTCAGCTGTGAAGCCTTCATACCCTGGGCTTTTCTCTGATGGGACATTTTTGACTGCTGGTTCAATTTTCTTACTTGTTATTGGTCTGTTCAGATTTTCTATTTCTTTGTAATTCAGTCTTGGTAAGATGCATGCTTCTAGTATTTATCCATTTCTTTCTATATAATCCAAACAATTGTTCATAGTTGTTTCTTTGATCCTTTGTATTTCTGTGGTATTAGTTATAACGTCTCTACTTTAATTTCTGATTTAAGTCTTCTCTCTTTCTTAGCCTAGCTAAGCGTTGTCAGTTTTGTTTATCTTCTCAAAAACCAACTCTTAAGTTTTGTTTATCTTTTCTACCATTTTTTTTAGTCTCTATTTCATTTAATTTTACTCATATCTTGGTTATTTTCTTCCTTCTACTAAGTTTGGGTTTAGTTTGTTCTTCCAGTTTCTTGCAGTGTAAAATCAGGTTGTTACTTGAGATTTCTTCTTTTTTAATGTGGCCATTGATTGCTATAAATTTCCCTCTTAGATTTGCTTTTGCTGCATTTTGTAAGTTCTGGCATGTTGAGTTTCCATTTTCATTTCTCTCAAGAGTTTTAAAATTTCCTTTGGATTTTTTTTTTTTTAACATGCTGGCTATTTTCAGGATACATGGTATAAAACTTTCTATAATCTTTCTTCCAGTTTTAGGTGAACATTATTCTTCAAAGGACTATCTGTTTTGAAAGCCTGAGACATATGCAGTTTTCAAGGAAGGTAGATTTTCACTGATAGCTGGCTCTGGAGAATTCTCTTAAAAAAAAGATATTCACATACTAGACTGGAAGAACTAACTAATTTTTGGTTATATATTTCGTATATGATTAGGGTATAAGTCAGATTTCTTCCTGGGTATCGCTGCCTAGGCAGACAACACATTAAGTTACTTCCTATTACAGCCCTTATGCCTTTGCCTATGTCAGCTATCCCAATGGTCTCTAAACATTTTTGATCAAGCATCCTTACTACTAAAAAAATTTGTAACACATCCTGAAAAGTTATATGTGTGTATTATATCCACTTTCTTATGTATTTACATAATACACTAACATATATATATGCACTAATATACAATATATGTAATACTAAAGTATTACATACATTTCAGCAGCATCCCCCTAACCTAGAGGTCAGTATGGATACTAAAGTATTACAAACATTATAGGAATGCACAAAAAGGTATTTCAAAATTGGGATTAATAAAAGTTATGAGTATAATTTCTATAACTTTGACTAGCAAGGAATCACCCTAATTACCCCCTTGGGACCACAAGCTGGTCTAGAGACAGATGAACCTGCATGATTATACACTCTGAAATCTGAGTTTACTATGATGTTTGGTTTTCTAAGGTATCTTTTTGATCTTGAAGACTTCTGTGTAGGCACCAACAGCAATCAACATCTAACAGCAAAATAACACCTACTCTATAGACTTATCTATCTCCAAAATAATAATATGTATACTGACATTATATTTTAAGGTTCATCATAAAATCTTGAGGTCTTTTGAACAAAGAAGCCCACTTACAAAATACTATAAATTTTAGAAGTAGCAAAAACTTCATTCATGTTTTCACAAAGAATATTTTTCCCCTCTATTATGCTGGCCACTTTGCTACTAATTAGGGCCAACGATAGGAAGTGGGCAGGAAAAGAAAGGAAAATTCAAATTTGTAAAAAAGCCTACTTTGAGATGACCCATTGAAATCAAGTTGGTTTGGTTATGTGAGGGTTGTATTAAGTACAAAATGACATGCTCCCAGTCATCCAGAAAATAGCATCAAATTGCTAATTTAGTAAATCAGTAGAAAATTATCCACAGTTTATAGTATATAGTAATGATTGTGAAGGTTGAAAACAATGAATAAAACTAATTTGGACCAATTGCTTGCCCATGTTATTACTGTCCTTACAAGAAGAGATAATTAAACCCAGATATATGTATGCATTAAAAAAAAAAACAGCACTTTAAAGAATAGATTGTTTGTCACCAAAAAATAGACTCCTCTTCTGCTAATAATAAAAATGTCTACTTTTAATTTATTTTCCAATTTAACCAGAAGTCAAAAATTAAATTTTAAATTAAAATGACTGTAACAAATAATAAATTTATTACCTTTAAGAGTGCTAGTTTGCATTCAACACTCATTTCAAGATAGCCCTTCTTCTCCATCTCCCATGCCCAGGTACTGTTAAACTCTTGGCATATCTGTCAGATAAAGTTAACATCTTAATACATGAAGGCAATTTTTGTTTTATTTATATTGGTAGGCTTGTACAATTATGCTATCTGTTCTTGTTAATACATGTTTATAAAGAAAAGAGGTTTACACCAAACAGTCCAATCCAACTGCACCCTAAAATGCATACTACTTAAAATGATAAAAAGTATTTACTATTGTTTGAAAACCAAATTTAGGGTAAGAAGGGATCTCTGTAGCTCTCTTCTCTGCTATCAAGAACTTCATACATACTTTCTAGACACATTTCCCACATGAGAGTAATTATTTGATTCCATCTCTCCAAATGGCTGGAAGTTCCTTTAGGGCGATGACAAAAATTTATTCATCTTTATGCCTAGGACAGAATTAGTTCAAAAAACATGCCAAATTGTATACATACTTTTAACCACGCCTCTCTCGAACTCATTATTCTACTATATAGGAGTAAAGCTAAAATTCCATTCTTGGCATATGAAAACTTATGTAACTTGGCTTTAAGATAAATGTCTAGGCTTCTCTTTCTACACAAGCATTTCAGGCAAACCAGAGCCACTGTAACAGACCAAAGAAGATCTGAATAACCACTGCACTTCAAAGCCAGTGCAAGAAACTTTTTCTCATTTTAGCAGCATCCCCCTAACCTAGAGGTCGGAGGAAGCCAGTAAGGGAAGTTAACACACAGTGAAATGCAAATGGGTTCTATGAAATGCAAACAGGTTCTATGACCTCTGTGAGTTAGTTTTTTCAGCAATAAAACCAGAACAGTAATAATATTATCTTAAAGGCCATTAAGTAGGCATAAAATGATAAAAAATGCCAGCAATTTCACATATTTCTTGTAATTCAAGGAGCAAAGAGCATAATGAGGGCCAAAGGAGAAGAACCAACACAAGGCAAGAGATTAACCTGGAGTACAGGGAATGAGGTAGACAGGAGAAAAACAAGCTGGCTCTCTCAGGTGGGTTATCCTTTTCCTAGCCTGCACTAGTGTCATCTCTTTTCATCGATTTGTGTAATAAAATAATAGATTAGTATTAATATAGAAAAAGAATACAAAACAAGCAGTATGGCCAGGAACAATATAATAGAGGATCTTTTTTTTTTGAGATAGGTCTCACTCTGTCACCCAGGGTAGACTACAGTGGCACAATCACATATCACTGCAACCCTGACCTCTCTAGGCTCAGGTGATCCTCCTACCTCAGCCTTCCAAGGAGCTGGGGTTACAGTCATGTGCCACCACGCCTGGGTGATTTTTGTATTTTTTGTAGAGACAGGGTTTCTCCATGTTGCCCAGATGGACAATGGACAGTCTTAAAAGACTCACAGGAAGCATAAGTTTCCCATTCTCTAGAATATATTACTTCCTCTGGCTGACAGTGTTATGTTTATAGAGAGAAAAAAAAAAGATATACAGAAAAAGGGAAAAATAGAAATATTACACGAGGAAGACCCTAAAGTGATTACATCAAAAGCTAAAATGTCAGAATCTGAATAGACACTTTACCACAATGAGAAAGATAATAATAAATGTTGGTGAGGATATGGAAAATTTGAATGCTCACAGGTTGTTAGTGAGAATGTAAAATGGTACAGTTGCCTGGGAAAACAGCTTGGCAGTTTCTAAAATGTTAATATTTAGCTACCATATGACTTAGCCATTATACTCCTATTTACACAAGACAGAGGAAAACATACATCCACACAAAAACTTGTATACAAATGTTCCTAGCAGTATTATTCACAACTGCCAAAAGGTGGAAGCAACCCAAATGTCCACTAACAGGTGAACGGATAAACTGTGGTACATCACACAATGGAATTTTATATAGCCATAAAAAGAAATGAGGTAATGATATACTATAGCATGGATGAGGCTTGAAAACATCTTAAGTGAAAGAAACCAGACACAAAAGGCCACATATTGCATGATTCCATGTATATGAAATGTCTAAAATAGTCAAATCCATATAGGTAAAAGTAGATTAGCAGTTCCCAGTAGATAGGGGAAGGAAGGAATGGGAAGTGACTGCTGATGGGTAGGCAGTTTCTTTTCAGAGTAATAAAAGTGTTCTCAAATTAAGATAATTATGATGGTTGTACATTCCCTGTAAATACACTAATAAACACTAAATTGTTTATTTTTAAAGGGTAAATTTTCTGGTATGTGAATATCTCAAATTTAAAAAAAAGAAAGACAATCAACAATGCAGAGTCCGGCTATGACCTGAATGAAGCATTTATTGAGTGCTTGGTTGACTACCAGGCCCCTAGAAGAAGATAACATCGGCTGACTATCCCAGAGGCTAATGCCAAGTATGGGAAGCTCATCCTTAGTATCTGAGAGGTGAAAAATGACATAGCTCCAAAGTTTGGCCAACAAACCAGATACGGAAGCACAGCCAATGGCTCACGGTGTCACAAATTCCAAAAACAACAACTACTGATTAGCATCTATGTGTAAAAGGGGAGGATAAAAAAAGAGAAATGGATATAAAGATGATAAAAATCCTTTGCCCCCATACTGCTTAACTTAAATTTACTGACCTTTATTTATAGCATTTAGGGTACAATACATTTGTTTTGCAGATTTCAAAGATAAATTTACTACTCATTTTGTATTTCTGAGACGGAGTCTCACTGTCGCCCAGACTGGAGTGCAGTGGTGCGATCTCGGCTCATTGCAACCTCCGCCTCCCAGGTTCAAGCGATTCTCCTGCCTCATCCTCCCGAGCAGCTGGGACTACAGGCGCCCGCCACCATGCCTGGCTAATTTTTGTATTTTTTATAGAGACGGGGTTTCACCATATTGGCCAGGATGGTCTCGAACTCCTGACCTTGTGATCCACCTGGCTTGGCCTCCCAAAGTGCTGGGATTACAGGCGTGAGCCACACGCCCAGCCCATTTTGTATTTCTTTAAGGGCAATTCAGACATACTGCTGTGCCATTTGATGTTAAAAAAAAAAAAAAAAAAAATCCACTAATTAGCTATGCACAAAACAGCCATAACCTACTGTTACCACAAAATGAACACTGCAAATAAAACTTGCAAATAAAAAGATTATTCAAAAAGACATCTAAATAATTCTTAGGCAAAACTATTTAATCTACACCCGGGATAAACAGACTTTTTCTCAGGGCCAAAACAAGAAATAATTTAGGCACTGTGGGCCATAGGGTCTCTCTTGAATCTATTCAAATCTACTATCATGGTGCAAAATCAGCCACAGAATATACATAAATGAATAGCATGGCTGTATTCCCGTAACACTTTGTTTATGGATAATGAAATTTGAATTTAATTTTTACATGTCACCAAATATTATTCTTCGAGTTTCTCTCCCAATTATCTAAATATGTAAAAACGATGCTTAGCTTTTTGAGACAGGTACCAGGCAGGATGTGGCTCATGAGCTATAATCTGCCTAGGCAGCCAGAAATTAGCTGTGTCTATCAGAGACTGTCTGTAACGGTGAATTCTTGGGTACTGGAAGCAACCAGATCCTAATTACATTGGTAATTCATATTAATTCCCCATGCTCCAACTTGATTCTGACCAAGAAGCCTTATAATTATAATTTGGTTTTACATGCAATTTCTCTTGAGGGAGGGAATGTTCTAATATCTAAAACATGAACAATTTGACATAAAATTCATACCTATTATCACCATAAATCATTATTCTATAATACTTGTTCTGTTTGATTCTCTATAAATCTAGCTGACAGGTCAGGTCCTATTGCATTCTCCTGCATGGTGCTTGAGGAACAACCGTTCTCCTGATATAACACCAGAATCAATGTTTGGTGCCTTCAAGGGTGAGAGTCAAATATGTGGCCAGGGAGGCATCCTGGCCACCAGTCTACTGCCATTCCAATACCCCCTGCATCTTTTCCTCCTAACCTCTACATACAGGTAAACAAAGCGGAGGATGAGGATGGAAAATGTTGGGTGGGAGCTTTTTTAAAGGTTCCATATCAGCTCAATATATATAGGAAAGGTGACTTCACATGCCTACAGAGCAAATATATAGACTTTATCTCAGTGGGATCATTAACTGATTTATCTTGGATTTATATAAACAATCAAAGTACCAATAATTCTTTCGGATAACTCATAAGAAATTTAAAAAGAGATTCTAAGAGCCTAAGGTCTCATCCCTGGGGGGAGCTAGCCCTCGTTAAGTTCCAGTCTGGAAAACCCAAGGCTCTCAAAGGAATTTACTTCTGATTCCAGCCAACATCTGACTGAAGACAGGTCCCAGACCTTCCCTTCCCATGTATTAAACAAACAAATTTAAAATTGTAAATCCTTCTTCTGTCCCCTCGAGATGCATATGTATCTCCTAAGACTCAGAATATCTTTCTGAAGGACCTGAAGGCCCTTCCTTTGAAATGTAACCAACAGACAGGGCCTTAGTCTACCAGTCTCTGTGAGAGGGTAGACGCCTAATTTCCATTAATGCTAGTTAGAAGACAAAAATGACATAATCATAGAAAGTCAACAATGCTCTTAGCTGCTTTTTAAATTTTTCACTTCCATAACTTGACTAAAGCTCCCCCATTCCTCCCACTCCTCTCCCTATTCCTTCTTTCTCCCTTATAAACACCCAGTCACCTCTGCACAAATTCGAACACAACACAGCTCCTTCCTGTACTGCGATAGTTACTAAGTAAAATCTGTCTTTATCAGCTTTAACTAGTGTCAAGCTTTATCTTTGACAAGGGGAATCCTTGGAGATCATTTAGATCCAAATCCTTATTTTACAATTGAGAAACATAAAGTTGATAGAGATTCACTTAACCAGTAATTCCACAAATATTACTATGTGCAGACTAAATGGCAGTAACTAGTCTAGGAGCTCAGATACCGTGGTGAAAAAGACAACCCATTGAAACTGATACAGGAGATAGAAATTATTTAGGCAGATAGTGAGGGCAAAAGAGTCCTCAGCAGAACTTCCCTTCTAACAAATAGCAGCCCAAGAAGTTATTTATTTTTCTAACAAAAAACAGCCTGAAAAAATCGAGCTGCAAACATAAATATGGAAGCTGAAAGCTTGCACGGGGGAATGCTGGCAGCTGTGCCAATAGAAAAGGGCTACCCGGGGGCCAGGCATGTCCACCATGGAAACTCCATCTTCCCTTTTTCATTAGCACGTGCACAGTAAGAAAGAAATGGGGAACATGGCACAGCTCAGGCTGAAAACTCGCCTGCATAATAAAAGACTAAGGTGGGGGATGCCAGAGATTCGCTCCTATGCGAATGGCACACCTGTTCTTAACTGTTTTTTCATGCCCTATGTAGATCAGACACCACCTCCCCACCATTTCATCTATAAAACCTCCTGCATGTCACGGTAGATTGGCAACCCATTTTTCTGGGACCCCTCTCTGTGGCTGAGAGCTATTCTCTCTTTTGCCTATTAAACTTCCACTCTTAACCTCACTCTCTGTGTATCTGAGTCCTTGATGTCCCTGGCTGTGAAACAATAAACCTTGGATGTTACCCCAGATGAGGTCGCAAACTGTCAGAGGCATCTGAACCAGAGCAGCTTCATGTTGAATAGGAGCTGAGTAAAATAAGACTGAGACCTACTGGGCTGCATTCCCAGGAGGTTAAAGCATTCTAAGTCACAGGATGAGACAGGAGGTCGGCACATGATAAAGGTCATAAAGACTTTGCTGATAAAACAGTAAAGAAGCTGCCCAAACCCCCCAAAATCACAAGATGGCCACGAGAATGACCTATTTGTCCTTACTGCTACACTCCCCCTGGACCAAAACAGTCTACAAAAGAGATGGCAACACCAGAAAGTTACCCTATATGGTCTAAAAATGGGAGGCATGAATAATCCATCCCTTGTTTAGCATATAATCAAGAAATAACCATAAAAACGGGCAAGCAACAGCCCTCAGGGTTGCTCTGCCTATGGAGCAGGCATTCTTTTATTCCTTTACTTTCTTAATAAACTTGCTTTCATTTTACCTTATGGATTTGCCTCGAATTCTTTCTTGTGTGAACTCCAAGAACACTCTCTCTTGGGGTCTGGATTGGGACCTCTTTCTGGTAACAAAATCGCCTTTGCAAAAATTATACTAGTGAGAACATTATGGCAATGGGGGAGATCTGATCTAGCCAACTCCCATCTTACCTTTAATCTGCCCTTAATTATTCCTGGGCTTAAATTTTGGGAGACATTTAGTTTACAATTTAAATGACAAAGGCCCTTCCCCAAAACTCAACTGCCTTTGTAAAGCTAATGAGACACCACTAGGCTAGGAGGACAGAGGAGCCTGAACTAACTAAGGTGTGCAAACTTGTCCAACGCGTGGCCCACACCAGGATGGTTTTAAATGCGGCCCAATACAAATTTGTAAACTTTTTTAAAACATGAGAGTTTTTTTGTTTTTTTAAAGCATATCAGCTATCATTCATGTTAGTGTATTTTACGTGTGCCCCAAGGTAACTCCTCCTTCTTCCAATGTGGCCCAGAGAAGCCAAAAGACTGGACTCTCCCGGTACAGGTAAAGGACTGCCAGCCATTATTCAGAAGGTAAAAAAAGACATGTAACTTCTCCAATTATTCCTGCAGATAACATCACTATTGTACAACCTAAGATTGGCCTTTTGAGAGGTCTTTCCAGGTTTGTTGCATGTCTAATGACCAGTGGCTCCACCTGGACCTGCCAACCTGTGGCCCCACCCAGCAACGACCAAGTATGCAGGAAGACCATTTCTCTTGCACCTCCAACCAATAAGCAGTAAGCACCCATTGCCTAGCCACCCCGCCCCTTCCCCTAAACTGTGTTTGAAAAACCCTAGCCCCCAAATGCTAGAGGAGACTAATTTGAATAATAATTATGATTCTGGTCTTCCCTTTAGCTGGTTCTATCTTGGTAAAACTCTTCCACTACTGCAATTCCCCTGCTCTGCGTGGACAACGGGCATTCGGTGGTTCTACTATCATGATGGAGGTTATATCCTATGAGGCAGTCAAACAGGAAAACTAGTAAGAAAATATCAAGCACTAAAAATGATATGCTGAAAATAAAAAAAAAAGTAATGTGATACAGAAAGTCTGAGTACTACTTTGGGCACTTACTGAAGACCTCATTAAAAAGTTGACATTTGGCCGGGCGCGGTGGCTCAAGCCTGTAATCCCAGCACTTTGGGAGGCCGAGACGGGCGGATCACGAGGTCAGGAGATTGAGACCATCCTGGCTAACACGGTGAAACCCCGTCTCTACTAAAAAAATACAAAAAACTAGCCGGGCGAGGTGGTGGGCGCCTGTAGTCCCAGCTACTCGGGAGGCTGAGGCAGGAGAATGGCATAAACCCGGGAGGCGGAGCTTGCAGTGAGCTGAGATCCGGCCACTGCGCTCCAGCCTGGGCGACAGAGCGAGACTCCGTCTCAAAAAAAAAACAAAAAAAAAGTTGACATTTGAGACTGGAGTAGGTGACTCATGCCTGTAATCCCGGCACTTTGGGAGGCCGAGGTAGGAGCATCACTTGAACCCAGGAGTTTGAGACCAGCCTGGGTAATGTAGGGAGACTCTGTGTCTACTAAAACTTTTAAAAATTAGGGCTTGGTGTGTGGTGATTCAGTCCTGTAATCCCAGCACACTGAGAGACCAAGGCAGGAGGATCGCTTGAGTCCAGGAGTTTGAGACCAGCCTGGGCAACATGGCAAAACCCTGTCTCTACAAAAAATGAAAAAGAATTAGCCAGGCATGGTGATGCATGCCTGTAGTCCCAGTTAAGTTTGTGGGGTTGGGGTGACGGGGCGGGGCTGAGGCAGAAGCCAGGGAGATGGTGGTTGCAATGAGCTGAGATCACACCACAGCATTCCAGTCTAGGCGACAGTGAGACTCTGTGCCAAAAAAAAAAAAAAAAAAAAACCCATAAAAAACAAAACTAAAACTAACAAAATCAGCAGGCATGGTGGCTCATGTGTGTAGTCCCAGCCTGGTATGGCAGTACACACCTATAATCCTAGCTACTAGGGAGGCTGAGGTGGGAGGACTGCTTAAGCCCAGGAAGTCAAGGTTGCAGTGACCCGAGATCTTGCCACTGCACTCCAGCCTGGGTGAGACAGTGAGACCCTGTCTCAAAAAAGAAAAAAGACCAGTGTAAATTAACCAGACCAAGGAGGCAAGTGGCAAAAGACAGGGCAAAATAGATAACCAAAGGCCAAATTATGTAGGTCAGGGTAAGGAATTAAGATTCTATTTCAAATATCATGGGATACCACTAAAGGATTTTAAATAAGGGGAAAATAGTATGATCTGAATTACGCTTCATTTGAAATCATGGCTGCTGTGTAGAAAATGGATTGCAGAGGGGCAAGAAGGGGAAACTAAGAAACCAACCTGAAGGCCAATGGTGGCATGCATTATGAGGGTAGTGGCGATCAGAGAGAAGTAAGCTGTGATTTGGAGGTAGAATTATCAGGACAGCTGATGGAACAGATGTGGAGGATAAGTGGAAAGAAAAATCAAGGGTAACCCCTGGATTTATCAAGGTTCCCTGGCTTGAACAAACAGGAAAAATGCTTTTAACTAAGGTATTAAAACTGGGAGAAGGAAGTTAATGCGAGATTTGTTTGTACGTAAAGATAATGGTATGTATCAGACATCTAAAAAGTGTGTTGCTGAAAGTCATTCAGAGATCTTCTGACTGGGTCACACTGTCTTTACTCAAATCTTTCAAATCTGAATCAAGATTTTTTTTTTTTGAGATGGAGTCTTGCTCTGTTGCCCAGGCTGGAGTGCCATGGTGTGATCTCAGCTCACTGCAACCTCTGCCCCCCGGGTTCAAGCAATTCTTCTGCCTCAGCTTCCCGAGTAGCTGGGACTACAGGTACGCGCCACCACACCCGGCTAATTTTTGTATTTTTAGTAGAGACAGGGTTTCACCATACTGGCCAGGCTGGTCTCAAACTCCTGACCTCGTGATCTGCCTGCCTTGGCCTCCCAAAGTGCTGGGATTACAGGTGTGAAGAAGAATTTAATAGCTGAGTTCTGGAAAGTGAAGAGCTGCATCTTACTCATATTCATATCCCTTGACAAAGTTTGAGACAAAGAGCAAGTACAAAACAAACATGATGAGTATTCGGAAGACACACAAAGGTACTGTTTTTATCTTAATTTAAAAAAATTATCTTAACTAGCAATAATTTCTTTAGGTAACACAACACATCCTAAAGAAACTTTTCAGGCCAAGCGTGATGGCTCACACCTGTAATCCCAGCACTTTGGGAGTGCGAAGTTGGGCAGATCACCTGAGGTTGGGGGTTTGAGACGAGCCTGACCAACACAGAGAAACCCTGTCTCTGCTAACAATACAAAATTAGCCGGGCGTGGTGGCACATGCCTGTAATCCCCAGCTACTAGGGAGGCTGAGGCAGGAGAGTCGCTTGAATCCAGGAGGCAGAGGTTGCAGTGAGCTGAGATCACACCACTGCACTCCAGCTTGGACAATAAGAACAAAACTCTGTCTCAAAACAAAACAAAAAGAAACTTTTCAATTTTTACTAGAATAATAACATTTTTTGCATATTTACTATGTGCCAAATACTATTCTAAATACTTTAAAATATTAACTCGGTAAATTCTCATAACGACCTTTTCAGTAATTCCACAAACATTTACTATGTGTAGACTATATGGCCGGAACTAGTCAAACGCTTGGATACCATGGTGAAGAAGACAATTTGTCATCATGGAGGCACTAAAATGGGTAAACTAGTAAGAAAATATCAAGCAGTGAAAATGCTACACTGAAAAGAAAATAGTAACATGATAAAATTCTCTAACAACCCTTAGATTGAAAGTAATGTTAACCTCAGGAGGAAAGTAGGGCAAAGTGGATATGTACTTTACTCAAAGAATGAGAGAAACAGGAATTGCAATAATCATTCTGGAGGACTCAAGCATTTATGGAACAGTGCTACGAGACATACCCCGTTTTAAATACTGGAAGGGCAAAGATGGATTAAAAGTCTCTGCTCCAAGAATTTCAGAATCCAGAGAGGAAGAGACAACTCGTAAACAAACAATTATCCGGGGAGAAGTAGTCAGTGAGTTATCTACAAAGTGAGTAACTGACATAGGTATAAAGTACTGTGAAAACAGAGAGGAAACACTAACTCAAGCCAAGGGATGAAGGGAGACCAAGGAAACTTTTCTTCAGGTGGTAACATCTGTGCTAGGACCAGAAGGATGATTGAGGTTTAAATGGATAAGGAGGTACAGCTCATTTCAGAAAGAAAAAAAACTGTTTTTTTTAAGGGGAGATGTGAATGATTATGGCATGTTCTGTCAAGGTAGAGTTGAATACAGTTCCTTATGCTAGAGCCCTAGCATAAAGGCTAGCATAGAGCCCTGGCATAAACGTTTCTGGGATTGGCAATGGACAGAGACAAGACCATGAAGGAAGACAGTGAGCAGGTCTATGAACGTGGGTCATGCCTAGTAAATATGGAGACCCAACGAGGCTCTGGAGGTACTAATAGGAAACAGTCCCGGGGCCAAGTGCGGTGGCTCACACCTGTAATCCCAGCACTTTGGGAGGCCAAGGCAGGTGGATCACGAGGTTAGGATATCGAGACCATCCTGGCCAACATGGTGAAACCCCATCTCTACTAAAAATACAAAAATTGGCTGGGCGAGGTGGTGCATGCCTGTAATCCCAGCTACTTGGGAGGCTGAGGCAGGAGAATCACTTGAACCCGGGAAGTGAAGGGTTGCAGTGAGCCAAGACTGTGCCACTGCACTCCAACCTGGTAACAGAGCGAAAGTCCGTCTCAGAAAAAAAAAAAGAAAATAGTCCTGTTGGCACTGCAGGACAGATAGGAACACAGATTCTGATGTCAAGAGAACAACTAAAGCCTGTTGTAATAATTCAAAGGAAAGGTAACAAAGCTTGAGCTACACTGTGGCAGAGGATATTCAAGAGAAGTCAGATTCAGGCTGAGCGTGGTGACTCATGCTTGTAATCCTAGCACTCTGGGAGGCTAGGAGATCACTTGAGTTCAGGAGTTCAAGATCAGCCTGGGCAACATAGTGAGACACTGTCTCTAAAATAAATAAATTTTAAAAATTAGCCAGGTGTGGTAGCGTGAGTCTGTAGTTCCAGCTACTGGGGAGGCTGAAGTAAGTGGAATGATCACTGAGCCCAGGGGATCAAGGCTGCAGTGAGCTGTGACTGCGCCACTGCACTCTAGACTGGGCAACAGAGGGAGATCCAGTATTTAAAAAAAAAAAAAAAAAGAAGGTAGATTCAGATTGTGCAAATATCTTAAAAGCAGTAACAAGTTTACATCGTTTTACCACTCACAAAAGAAGTTTCACAGATTCCATTTTTAAGTGGATGTCCAGCAAAACCACAAGATTTCTGAAAAAAGTCCAATTCATCTTTCTTTTATATTATACATAAGATTTCTTTTCAATGCAACATCCATCCATCTGTTGAGGAACACAGGTTGTTTCTACCTTCTAGCTACAGTGAATAATGCTGCAATAAACACTGGCATACAAAGATCTGTTTGAGTCCCTGCTTTGGAGTAATTATATATGTAGGAGTGGAACTGCTAGGTCATATGGCAATTCTGATGAGCTTTATGAGGAACTGCCAAACTCCTTTCCATAGCAGCTGTACCATATTACATTCTCACAAGGAATTTAGGAGAGTTCTAATTTCTCCACAAAATCACCACACTTACTTTAAAAAAAAAAAAATAGCCATCCTCTTAGGTGTAAAGTGGTATCTTACAGTTTTGAATCACATTTCCCCAAGGACAAATGATGATGAACTTCTTCTCATGTGCTTTTTGATCTTTGTGTATCTTCTTTGAAGAAATGTCTATTCTAAATTTTGCCAATTGGGTTGTCTTTATGTTGTTGAGTTTTAGGAGCTCCTTATATGTATTTCAAACATTAAATGCTTATCAGTTATATGATTTGCAATATGTGCAATTTGCAATATAATTTCTTCCATTCTGCAGGCTGTCTTTTTACTTTCTTCGTAATGTCCTTTGATGTACAAATGTTTTAAAATTTGACAAAGTCTAACTAATCTATTTTTTATGTTGTTGCTCAGTCTTCTGGTTTTCTATATAAGAATCCATTGCCAGATCCAAGGTCATGAAGATTTCCCTTTATTTTTTTCTAAGAGTTTCATAGATTTAGCCCTTATATTTAGGTTGTTGATCCACTTTCAGTTAATTTTTCTATAAGATATGAAATAGTGTATCCATTGTATTTTGCAAGTTGTCATAGTTCAACAAAAAAGTAGTTTATACTATAGGCAACAGTCAAAAGATATTTTAAAAATACCACCAACCAGGTGCAGTGGATCACATCTGTAATCCCAACACTTTGGGAGGCCAAGGCAGGAGGATCACTTGAGCCCAGGAGTTTGAGACCAGACTGGGCAAACGTGGCGAGATGCCATCTCTATGAAAAATAAAAAATATTAGCTTGGCATTGTGGCACTTGCCTGTGGTCCTAGCTACTCAAGTGCCTGGGGCAGAAGAATCACTTGAGCCCAGCAATTAGAGATTATAGTGAGCTATGATTATACCACTGCACTCCACTTTGGGTGACAAGAGTGAAACCCTATCTCTAAAATAAATACATAAACAAAATACAAATAAAATACCACAATAAAACTCAATAAATCTTCTATATAGCATTCTTCCATCATATTCAGCTCAGTCGAAAATCAAGAAAAGTATGTCATTAATATAGCAATACTTTACAATGCATTCCTAAAACTTTTTATAGTCATGAAATTTTAAGAAAAGATTTTTTTTCACTTCCACATTTATCTGCTTAGTGAAAGCAATGATAAACAACTTTAAAATGCTATTTTTATGTAACTTCTTTCAAAACACACTGACATTATACTTACAGGCATTCTTTACTAAGCAAGTTCTGTGACTATGAAGGAACAGTACCTTCTCTATTTTTTTGAGATGGAGTCTCACTTTGTCACCCAGGCTGGAGTGCAGTGGTGCGATCTCAGCTCACTGCAACCTCTGCCTCCCGGGTTCAAGCGATTCTCCTGCCTCACCCTCTTGAGTAGCTAGGATTACAGGCACCCGCCACCACGCCCAGCTAATTTCTGTATTTTTAGTAGAGACAGGGTTTCACCATGTTGGCCAGGCTGGTCTTGAACTCCCGATCTCTGGTGATCTGCCTGGCTTGGCCTCCCAAAGTGCTGGGATTACAGGCATGAGCCACCACACTCAGCTGGAACAGTATATAATTGATATTTTATAACTAATACAAATCTTGCACACTTGAAAAAAAATTCAAGAGCACTCTTGCCACAGGAGGTTTCTCAGATATTAAGGTATTTAGTGAATGCGTCTCTACGGGAAAAATATTTAGGCATTTTAGTATTACAAAACATTCATTGGACCATCTGAAGTCACATAGCAGTTCAGTAGAAAACTAGAGAAAATGCAACCTAACATTTCTACATCCACAAGTATAAATAATTTGACCCAAGTTCACACCAATTTCCAAAGGAATGCCAGCCATAGAGGAGAAAAAAACTTTTCTAAAATTACTCTCCTGTTGCTTTGGTAATTTATTATTAATATTTAAAGAATATTTGCTGGGTTCCAACTATTTGAAAGACACTATGCAGAGACTATACCTTCATGAAAAAACTTACACACCTAGTAATTAGCATTGTTCAGGTAAATGCTTTCCCCAATACAAATCCAATGTCCTTTCTGCAATACCACCTGCAATTCAGTTATGAGAATAAATCCTGGTTGCTCATACATTAGCATAGAGTAAATGGTATTCTCTAAGGAACATTTTACAAAGTTAAATGCTTCATATAACTTTGTAAAAGTTATATGAAGATGCTAAGGCAGGGTGCAGTGGCTCACGCCTGACCATCCTAGCCAACACGGTGAAATCCCGTCTGTCTACTAAAAATACAAAAATTAGCTGGGCGTGGTGGCATGTGCCTGTAATCCCAACTACTCAAGAGGCTGAGGCAGGAGAATCACTTAAATCCGGGAGGCAGAGGTTGTAGCGAGCCGAGATTGAGCCACTGCACTCCAGCCTGGTGAAAAAGCAAGACTCCGTCTCAAAAAGAAAAAAAAGAAAAAGAAAATCCTTTGCAATATATAAAGCATTAAGCATTCATGCCCTGCTATCAGACAAACCCGTGTCCAATCCTTGCTTTACCATCTGGTGTCTATGTGACCTTGGGAGTAATTTACCATTCTATGGTCCAGATTGTGGTGAGAATTAAATGGTGATGCATGTAAAAAAAAAAAAAAAAAAAAAACAAGCATAGCACTGAGTTTATAATAAGCTGTCAAATATTATCTATTATCATTATTATTAAAAAGTTACAAAGAAACTGGAAACCTCATAAATTGCTATGAGTACAACATAAATTGCTATGGTACAGCCGCTATGGAAAACAGTTTGGCAGTTCCTTAAAAAGTTAAACACAGAATTACCATATGACCCAACAATTCTACTCCTAGTTATACACAGGAGAGAAATGAAAATACATGTTCACAGAAAAACTTGTACACAAATGTCCATGGCAGCATTATTCCTAATAGACAACAAAGTAGGAAACAAGCATATGTCCCTCAACTGATGATGGATACATAAAAGATGCTATTATCCATATAATGGATTAGTATTTGGCAATAAAAAGGAATAATATGATACATGATACAATGTACATAAACCTGGAAATCATTATACTAAGTGAAAGAAAATAGGAAAGACCACATATTTTATGATTCCATTCATAAGAAATGTCCACAGTAGGCAAATCCATACAGATGGATACAGGGGAAAAGGTGGGGGTGTGATTGATACTGATTGATAATAAATACAAGGCTTCTTACTGAGATGTTAGAGAAGTTCTGGCCGGGCGCGGTGGCTCAAGTCTGTAATCCCAGCACTTTGGGAGGCCGAGACGGGGCGATCACGAGGTCAGGAGATCGAGACCATTCCTGGCGTAACATGGGGAAACCCGCGTCTCTACTAAAAAATACAAAAAACTAGCCGGGCAAGATGCGCGGCGCCTGTAGTCCCAGGTTACTCGGGAGGCTGAGGAGGAGAATGGCATAACCTGGACAGAGCTTGCAGGAGCTGAGATCCGGCCCCACTGCACTCCAGCGCTGGGCGGCAGAGCGAGACCCGTCTCAAAAAAAAAAAAAAAAAAAAAAAAAAGAGACAGAAAGTTTTGGAATTAGTGCTTATGTTTGCACAACATGAGTGAATACACTAAAAACCAATGAAGTGTACACTTTAAAATGGTGAATTTTATGTTACATGAATTACATCTCAAAAAATAAAAACACAAAATACTAACAATGTAAATAATAATTAAGAGTATTAATCTTAATTTACTTTTGAGAAATACAACAGTAAAGGAACATCCAGTTCTTGTCAAAATATAACCAAATAAACAAATGACAAAAAGCGGCCTTCATGATGACAATGGGTCTTTCTGAAATTGCTGTTTAGATCAAGGGCATCTATTGCCAAATGTATTCATTTTCAAGGGATTTCTAAACCTAATACTAGGTACTTTACTTTCAAGGTACAAATGAATATGGTCATTTCCTGTTGAGGGGTAGAAAAACACCCCAGAAAAGACACATTAGGTTATTTTCTTTCTTTCTTTTTTCTTTTCTTTTTTTTTTTGAAACGGAGTCTCACTCTATCACCGGAGTGGAGTGCAGTGCTATGATCTTGGCTCACTGCAACCTCCATCTCCTCAGTTCAAGCGATTCTCCTGCCTCAGCCTCCTGAGTAGCTGGGATTACAGGTGTGCGCCACCATGCCCAGCTAATTTTTTCTATTTTTAGTAGAGATGGAGTTTCATCATGTTGGCCAGGATGGTCTCAATCTCCTGACCTTGTGATCCACCTGCCTTGGCCTCCCAAAGTGCTGGGATTACAGGCGTGAGCTACCGTGCCCGGCCACATTAGGTTATTTTCTACTTAATGACATAATCTTTCAAGTATTGAGCCCCCCAAAATACTTTCTGTGTATTCTAAGACTCATATTTGCTTTCATTTTTTAACATTTCTTTGAAACACTTACTATATTTGATGTTACAGTATTTTTTTAAAAAACAACTCCTATTTACTTAGAAATTATTCTGAGGCTAAAAGAAATCAAGTGCGATTTCTTTTAAGGGATAACTTATGAAAAATTGGTTATCCCACTAGTTTTAAAGGTCTTCACATGGTTGTCTTCAGGAAAGAGGCAGGGCAGATGGAAGTAGAGGTGTGGGTACTAAATTTGTGAAGGCATGTGAAGGCAAATTGTTATTTAGTATAGTGGTATTCATTATCCATGGTCAAGGTGTCTGAAATTGCTCATCAATCAATCATTAACAACCACAGAAAACAGGGGAATTTCATGGAAGCGTAAGGGAAGCATAAGGGTTCACTGGCAGAGAAATTTCTTTATGACTTGCCAAGTAAAAGGAATGTGAAGAATAAGGCCAAGGCCCATCCAACTAAGCAAGAGTTAACAGGTCCTAGCAGAACTGCTAGTTTAAATTTCCATTCAATGATTTTTTTTTTTTTTTTTTTGAGACAGGGCCTCACTCTGTCGCCCAGGTTGGAGTGCAGTGGCACAATCTTGGCTCACTGCAGCCTCGACCTCCTGGGCTAGCTGAGGCAATCCTTTCACCTCAGCCTCTCGCATAGCTGGGACTACAGACTTGCACCACCATATCCAGCTATTTTTTGTATTATTTTCTTTCTTTTTTTTTTTTTTGTAGAGACGGGGTTTTGCCATGTTGCCCAGGCTGGTCTTGAATTCCTGAGCTTAAGCAATCTACCTGCCTCAGCCTCCCAAAGTGCTAGGATTACACATGTGAGTCACTGTGCCTGGCTGGGTTTCTTTATTTTTAGAAGGGTAATTGCATTCTTTATTTTTAGAAGGTAAAAGTAAAAAATCATCTGCCTAGATTTTTGAGTTCCTGTCTACTATGGATGAATGTATGTTAGCAAACGCAAGATACAGCACAATAACAAATGAATGCCCTTGGTTAAGCTCAGTTCCTAGACACCTCTCTCTCTCTCTCTCTATCAATTATCAAAAGTTGTTGATTTTACCTTCCAAATAGCTCTTACATCCACCCCCTCCTTTCCATCCCTAGTGCCAAAACCCTAATTCAGGTCTCCTTATTGCTCAGTTGGATTATCACAGTAACCTCCTGAACACATGATTGTTAGGCCTCCACTCACTGTCATTTTCTCTAGGTACTTTCTATTACAGTAGGGCTAAGCTACTGGTTATTTCCTAACAAAATTTCTGCTCATTCTATAGGTCTTAGTTCAGCTGTCTTCGGGAATTACTAACAGGAGTTGACAAATACATGCCAATGCTGACTGATTTATGTAATAATGTAGTCTGCTAAGTCTAGGGTTAGCAGGAAAGGCTTACGTTGGTAACGTCTGCTATGAGCGAAGCAACAAGGCCTAGCAGATGTCAGATATTTGCTCTGGACTTAAACATATTTTTATATTAATTATATTCCATTTACTTCAAAAGGAAAAGAAACAGCTTTCAGTAACACATATGTACAATGATGCCACAAGGAGAAAGATGAGAGAGCCGTAAGACCCATGTAACAGGGAAGGTAAAAATTCCATCAGAAAACTAGCTAATGATTATAACTAAGAAATAAATATAACAAAGTTAAGCTTACTGGCAGTCAAGGGAAAGAAAACTAAAACTGTCTCAGTGATTAATTGATCCATCTAATACTGATGCATAAAAGATTAAAAGAGGCCGGGGGTGGTGGCTCACGTCTGTAATCCCAGCACTTCGGGAGGCCGAAGCAGGCGGATCACCTGAGGTCGGGAGTTCAAGACCAGCCTGACCAACATGGAGAAACCCCGTCTCTACTAAATATACAAAATTAGCCAGGCATGGTGGCGCATGCCTGTAATCCCAGCTACTTGGGAGGCTGAGGCAGCGGAATCGCTTGAACCTGGGAGGCGGGGGTTGCGGTGAGCTGAGATCGCACCATTGCACTCCAGCCTGGGCAAAAGCAGCGAAACTCCATCTCAAAAAAAAAAAAAAAAAAAAAAAAAATAAAAAAAAGCCC
>NW_016811202.1:1118109-1138034 GCF_001698545.2 Rhinopithecus bieti
GAGGCGGGGTTGCGGTGAGCTGAGATCGCACCATTGCACTCCAGCCTGGGCAAAAGCAGCGAAACTCCATCTCAAAAAAAAAAAAAAAAAAAAAGATCAAAAGAAGCCCCCGGGCATGGTGGCTCACACTTGTAATCCCAGCACTTTGGGAGGCCAAGGTGGGCGGATCACGAGGTCAGGGGCTCGAGACCAGCCTGGCCAATATGGTGAAACCCTGTCTCTACTAATAATACAAAAAAAATTAGACGGGCGTGGTGGCGCGCGCCTGTAGTCCCGGCTACTCAGGAGGGTGAGGCAGGAGAATTGCTTGAACCTGGGAGGCGGAGGTTGCAGTGAGCCGAGACAGTGTCACTGCACTCTAGCCTGGGTGACAGAGTGAGACGATGTCTTTAAAAAAAAAAGATTAAAAGAAGCCTTCAAGAAACTTACAATACACAAGAAAGACAAATGTGAGGAACATTTCATCAGTGATATTTTAAAGCACTGGATTCACCAAATCCTGGATTTGAATGCTGACTCTGTCATTTTTAGCAATGTGAGACCGGTCAAGTTACTGTATTTAGTTTCTCAAAATCAATTTCCTTGTGAGTAAAATGAGGATAATCAGTATTTTAAAGCTGAGATAATGCAAAGAAAGCCCTAAACATCGCCTGGTACATAATGAACCATCAATATAAAACCATACGACAGTTTGTAAAACAGGGTTAAACAAATCCATGAAGGAACATCTTCCTGAGAGAAGGACTCAAGGAGACAGTACTACTTGAGCTGAGACCTAAAGGACAAATAAGTTGGCTAGGAAAACAAACTGATGGGAAGGTATTCCAAGCAGAAGATACCATATATGCAAAAATGCTGAGGAACAAAAAAGATGGCATGTTTCTGCATCAGTGGTCCTCAACCTTTTTGGCACCAGGGACCAGTTTTGCAGAAGATAATTTTTCCACAGACTGGGGGTGGTGTGTGGGAGGGAGATGGTTTTGGGATGATTCAAATGCATTACATTTGAATCAACTAGATGGTCCCCATCTGGAAGTGATGGGAAATAGTGACAGATCATCAGGCAGTAGATTCTCATAAGGAATGCACAACCTAGATCCTTCGCATGCGTAGTTCACAATAGGGTTCGCACTCCTACGAGAATCTATGCTGCAGCTGATTTCACAGGAAGCAGAGCTCAGATGGTAAGGAGAGAAATGGGGAGGACCGCTATTGGTCTGTGGCCCAGAGGTTGGGGACCCCTGTTCTATATAATAGAGTCTAGGGGAATCACTAAATAAGTCTATGCATACTATGTGAACTAAAGCAAAAATGACAACATCCCTAAGCCTTATCAGTTTCTTATTTGATGTGATCAGGGTGATTGTAAGAATTAAACAAGAAAAGACATGAAAAGTCCTGAGCACAGTGTTAGGCACAAAAGAAATACATTATTACTAAGTAGCAGGAAAAGAAGAGAATCATATACTTGTAGTCATGTGGATTTTGGAGCCATAGTCTTACTTTTAGTAAACTAATTAAAAATTATGTGTATTATAAAACATATCAATTTATGCTACAGTAATATTTCAGTAATAGAGCAGGAAATGTATGAATACTAGTTACCTTGATCAAATATTTTTCCCATCTGTCTGCAGTAACAGATTTGCCAATCTTCCTCATCAGCTTCAAATGGAGCTCCACCAATTCTTTTGGTACTTAAAAGAAAGAAAAAAAAATATTGTTAGCCAACAAAATAAAACATCGGTAAACATTTAAGATTATAAAAAAAAAAACCTTTCCCAACCCTGGATACCTTCTCAAAACAGACAGTGTTGATACTAGCTAACTTTTAGACCTCTGAATCAAAAAAGCCTAAACTACAGCAAGAAATGACCAAAAACCATTTTCTTAAAGATAAGCAGGAATACTCACATTTTCTTTCAAAACACCGTCAAATAAGAGTAAAACCTAATATAAACTATGAACTATAGTGATAATTATATGTCAATGTAGATTCATCAGTTACAAGAAATGTACCACTATTGTGGAAGTCAACAGTAGAGAAGTTGTATGTGTGTGGGGACAGGGATATATGGGAACTCTCCATACTTGCTGCTTAATTTTTCTGTGAACCTAAAATTGCTCTTAAAAAAACAGTTTGTTAAAAAAAAATACCATCAAGTAAAAGCACTTAACTATACAACTAAAGTTTGTATTCTGTTTATCTGCAATAACAAATATTTGGTTCCTTTGCTGAGATTTCAAAGACATACATTCATAGAATTAGAAAGCAACCAAGAAATATGAATTCCAAGTTGATAGATATGTCAGAAATTAAACTAACGGTTTCCAAGCTGCTTTGGAAAACTCTTCCAATCTATCCCTTGTCTGATGTGTTAACCTTCTCTGTAGCCTTTCTATGAATCTTTGCTTGACAAGCTTCATGGACAAAAAAATGACTTACCTTGCATAGCACTAAGTTCTGTTTTCTGGATAGTTCTAATTACTAGAAAGCTACCCTTACTCTCAAAATCTGCCCTCTGACAACTTCCTCTCCTAATTCTGGCTCTTAGTCTCTAGTTTCAAAGACAGTACTTTTAATCCCTCTTCTGTTGGAACCTTCAAATATTTGAGGACTGTCGTTATCTTCCCTCAGATTCTCTGCTTTGACTGTAAACAATCAGAGGTCCTCTAAATATTATTTAGGCATGGTCTGATTGTATTTAATTACATTAATTAGACCAGAGGGACACATACGGCTGTCAAAAGAAGCATTTCTCTTTTTTATTTTGAAACGGTATCTCACTCTTTTTGCCCAGGCTGGAGTACAGTGGCACAATCTCGGCTCACTGCAATCTCCGCCTCCTGGGTTCAAGCGATTCTCCTGCCTCAACCTCCCAAGTAGCTGGAATTACAGGTGCCCACCACTACTCCCGGCTAGTTTTGTATTTTAGTAGAGAGGGGTTTCACCATGTTGGCTAGGCTTGTCTGGAACTCTTGATCTCAGGTGATCTGCCCGCCTTGGCCTCCCAAAATGCTGGGATTACAGGCATGAGCCACTGCACCAGGTCTGAAATGACCATTTCTCAAATCCCAAATACCACTAGTAACCTAAGAGCAATATACTACCTAAGAAGATCCCATACTCAAATATATTGGCAAAATGCTGGATCAAAAAACAAAAAAGTTTTTTTTTTTTTTAAACCACAGGACTGTTGTCTTTATCATACGCCCTTTGTGCATTGTGAATATCCAAAATAGGTATACAATCTGCAGCATTCTCTAATATATTTGATCCACCATCTTGTAGGATACAAACACTCTGAGCGACAGGCTGGGAAATGATAACCTAACATTTTTCAGTCATTCTTTCCTTCCCTACTAAAGCTCCTTCTAAATTTGAAACACTTTGAAATATAAAAACATTCACCCATTCAACTAATTTCAATGGGTCAACTATTAGTAAGAAAGAACAAGTCCCTCTGTCCTTAATGAATCTACTTGAGTGAATCTTCATAGCAGGTAGAGTGGTGGGTTGGGGGTGGGAGTGGGAAGGAGCGTTCACAACAAGCAAACAGACAAATCTACTAAGATGTGAAGTATGGGGTTAAGGGTGGAATGGAGAAAAGGAGGGAAAGGGCATTGCTTGTACAAAAATAACAGATGCAAATAGCTAAAAACCCAAAAAGAACATGGAACTGGAGGAATGGACATAGATAATTACAGACTAATGAGGCCGGGCTCAGAAGTTTAGATTTTATGTAAAAGTTTAAGCAGGAAAGTCTGCTGCATTTTAGAAGACCTTAATGACTGAATTGGAGGAAGACAGATTTTTAAATATTAATAAAAGAAGTTTTATTTGCTTTTTTGTTTTAGGAGGTGGGGTACAGGGCCGAAGCTAGATATAAATTCAGGAAAACCTCAATCCAGAAGATAGGAGTAGCCTAAACTAAGGTAGAGGTGGTACAGAGAGAAGTGGACAGATCTGAGAAATGTTTAGGAAACAAAATTATTAAAACTTAGTGATTGACTTGTTGTGCAGTGATAAAAGATCTGGGCTGGATTCTCAGCTGCCCCACTTATAGAAGGAGACAACGGTTCTGGTTGAGTCCTTTAAACAATGAAGCTCAATTTCTCCATTAAAAAAGGCTATCTCACAGAATTTTGAAACTGTATAGCATTGTATAAATATAAAACACGTTTATTTCTGTTGTGTTTTAAAACCAAGGTTACTTTCTTCAATTTCTCCTTTTCCCCAAACACAGAAGTCTTGAGGGTTCTCCCTTCCCATGCATCTTAAACCCGCCTCCTATTTCCTTTCCCTAGGACATTACTATACCTTCTCACATCAGAAAAACAGCTATGGACAGTCTCCTGCAATCAAACCAATTTTCCAAAAAGACTGCTTTCACATTACTTCCCAGTTGGTAAGTAATTTTTATGGCTCCTAAATACCTACATAAACCCAGCCAGATTTCTTACCCTAGCCTCAGAGTCCCAATATTCAGTCTCATCCTAACTGCAATCCTTCTCTTTTACTTCCTGCACTGATATCCTCAATTTGAATCATTTTGCCAGTTAATGGTCCACTAAACATACTCAGCCCATTACCTATGTGGGCTTTATTAAAGAGTTATTTATTGTTTTCTGCCCACTTGAATCATATTTATCTTTCAATGTCTAGGCAATACAAGTCCCAAAAGTCTCTGTGAGAGATTTCTAGTACCAGCAACCTCTTTGTCCCTGGAATGCCCACTGTATTCATACTGTCTGTGTCACTCATTTAGCAGTTGGCTAAAACCTTTGCACCAGTGTTTTACGCACGTCCCCCACCAGTGTTCTATGCTACACAGAATCATGAAAGATTTTGATACTATTGGTATTATTTTTTAAAAGCCACTACAAGACAAAAATAAAAGTGAATAAATATGTTTTCATCCCACTTTACAAATCTACTCATTGTTGATTTAGGCATGTACAAATAGATTATATATTACTTGATTTATTAGAGTACTGGCTCTTCTACAGTCAGCACTATGCAACAGAAATATAAGATGAGTCATATAATTTCAAATTTTCTAGTAAAATATTATAAAAGTAAAAGAGATTAAAATTAATTTTAATAATATATTTTATTTAATGCCCTATATCCAAAATTATGTCAACACATAATCAACTTTTTTTTTTTGAGACGGAGTCTTGCTCTGTCACCCAGGCTGGAGTGCAGTGGTGTGATCTTGGCTCACTGCAACCTCCGCCTCCCGAGTTCAAGCGATTCTTCTGCCTCAACCTCCTGAATGGCTGGGATTACAGGCATGTGCCACCACGCCTGGCTAATTTTTGTATTTTTAGTAGAGACGGGGTTTCATCATGTTGGTCAGGTTGTTCTCGAACTCCTGACCTCATGATCTGCTTCCTCGGCCTTCCCAAGTGCTGGGATTACAGGTGTGAGCCACCGCGCCCGGCCAATCACTATTTTTAAAGTATTACTTTCTTTTGTACTAAGCAGAAGATTTTACTTTTTGGACTATTTAAAATACATTGTGCATTTCACACTGACAGCACATCTCAATTCAAACTAGCTATATTTCAAGTCCTCAAGGGCCACATGTGGCTAGAGGCTACTGTACTGGATAGTACTGCATAGTGTAGACCTAGTATGCTTAAAATTAAAATTTATAACCCACTAAACATACCAACTGAATGAATATTTTGTTACAAATAGAACTGATATGCTGATAATCTTTAAGCGCACTAGTATAATCTGTCAGTTGATAAGAAACAAGCTACAGGAAAATCAATCAACATTATAGTTTATTAAACATTAAAACCAACATACTTTTTATTCTTTAAAACGGCACTGTCTATTCAATAGATTGCTCCAGGATGATTGAAATGTTCTGTATCTGCACTTTTTAGTGCAGTAGCCATTAGCCACATGTGTCTACTGAGAAGTTGAAATGTGGCTAATAAAACTAAAGAATTCAATTATTAATTTTATTTATTTTTAATTATCTTAAATTTTAATAAACAGGTAGTAAGTTGCTATGGCTTTGGACAGCTGTAAAGTATCAATCATATATATACATTTTTTGAGATGGAGTCTCACTCTGCTGCCCAGGCTGGAGTGCAGTGGTACGATCTCAGCTCACTACAACCTCCACCTCCTGGGTTCAAATGATTCTCCTACCTCAGCCTCCCAAGTAGCTGGGACTACAGGCACATGCCACCACACCTTGGCCTCCCAAAATGCTGGGATTACAGGTGTGAGCCACTGCGCCCAGCCATCAATCATATTTTTTAAATACATGATCATTTTCTGAAACACCGACAAGCTCTAAATTCATTTATCGCCTGTAAGATTTCTAAAATAGTTTCATTTCCAGAAGATAATTATTAACTTCCTTCCAAAGATTTACTTATTAACCACTTTCCATCAATCCAAAAAACAGTAGTATTTGTCCCAATTAAACTGAAATTCCTCTACCTTTTCACATGATAAATTTCATAAAATAACTTTTAACAAACCCTCTTCTTTCACAGGGCCTCAGGAGGTGAAAGATTCTGAAGGAGAAAGAAACAGGGGCTATGTGAATTCACAAAGCGCTGCCAATATGATGTAGGTATGAAGTAGCAGAAAAGTGGTAGAATCCCAGATTACATTACTGATCCAATTACTCGAAGATGTTTTATATTTTGACATTTTTCTAAGCATCTTTCTAGCACCATGTCTTAAAACTGTCACTGCTCCTGAAAATCTATTGTGTTACTTATAATTTTACTTTTTTGAATGGTAGAAATGTACAGCACCTCATAATGGCTAAAGACATAATTCTTATCATTCTTCAATAAAGTCTTCTACTTCAATTTAGTTTAAGCTTATAAGCAGAGATACAGTTATGAAAACAGTTGACTTTATCTAGGCCATTGATAAAAGAACACTGATTTCAGATACAGTGATTCAAAGACAAGCTTACAATAAGCTTTTACTTACTGCCTAGTTTTTAGAAACTCTGTTGGGGGAGCACAGTTTTAGAATAATGAGACTGATCCCACAGGCCACTTGATCCTCGAAATCACTGTCATGTATTCATACACCTTATCTTCGAAGAGTTCACTTAATCAATCATCCTAGTTTTCTGAAAAGCAAAGAAACAGCTCAAGACTATGAACTGTAACTCAGACGATCATCTAAAAAGGTATAGTACAGAAAGGCTGGGTTGCAGTGGCTCACACCTGTAATCCCAGCACTTTGGGAGGCCAAGGTGGGCAGATCACAAGGTCAGCAGATTGAGACCATCCTGGCTAACACGGTGAAACCCCATCTCTACTAAAAATACAAAAAATTAGCCGGGTGTGGTGGCGTGCACCTGGGAGCTACTCGGGAGGCTGAGAATTGCTTGAACCTGGGAGGTAGAGGTTGCAGTAAGCCCAGATTGTGCCACTGCACTCCAGCCTGGGTGACAGAGTGAGACTCCGTCTCAAAAAACAAAACAAAACAAAACAGAAGTATAGTACAGAGATTCCAGCTAAATATAAGCTCACCTCATTACCACTGCAGGAAAAAATAAATCTGAGAATAACTGTTATACAGGCAGATAAACCAAGGGGTATCTGCTGCTCCAGTTTAGGTTTCTGAGTTCTACTGAGAATCATACTGTTGTTTCCACATACATAAACACACCAAACATGGCTCAGATTATTTCAGAACCAAAAACTAGAAAATGTTATCTGCCACAAAGAAAGTCATCGTATCAGCATGGCTTGAGGTGGTGATCAGACCAGCAATTCAGAAAGAAGAACCGTATTAAGAGAAATGAAACCCTGTAAAACTGCAGCACCCTGTGAAACCACCTTTCCTGAAGAAGAATTCCTTAAAGAGAGGCAAGGCCTCTATAAAATGAAGTGGATAACCCACACAGCAGTCAGTCTTTAAAGGGATACTCTTTGCTTATACTTATAACCACCATCCTGGTAGAGGGAATTTGTGGTACTTGAGGCAATGGCTTCCAGTACCAGATGTCTCCAGCTCCAATCAGATGACCCCATTTCCCTCTTTCTATTCTTTCTAACTCAATTTAATGATCATAGAGAGGAGTTGGGGGGAAGAAGGAAAGGGACAGAAAGAGTCAAAACAAATTTAACAAGAGTGATGTGACAGTACTTAAGGGGGAAGGAGAGATTTTTTCCCCCAAACTAATTTCTTTCCCCAGTAATTTCAATCTAGTGAAAAGTTCAAAGACTAGTACACTCTTCACCTAGATGCACACCACTTGTTAACATTTTTGCCATTGAAAGGGAAACATGTGACACACAGTTAAAACCATCGGGAAATGCCTCTTTAATAAAGATGACACCATAAAGATAAGAAACAGCCAACCAAGCCAAGGAAGAAGGGAGCATGGCAGGAAAAAGGAAATGCAGGTGTAAAAGTCCTGAGGAGGCCAACAGCTTCTTCCAATGTGGCTAGAAAAAGAAAAGGATACAAGATGCTGCTAGAGAAGGGAACAAAGGCCAAGTCTTTGAGCTACATAAAAAGTTTAGATTTTATTCTAAGGGTAATGAGAACCCACAGGAAGAATGCAGGAAAGTTTCATGATTAAAGTTCTTAAAAGATCACTCTTTTAAATCCAGGGTCTGTTTGACAGGGGGCAGGAAGCAGGGGTAGATGGAGTTACTGAAGAAACAAAATTGTACTAATGCTGAGTGACGGGCACATGAAAGTCCATTATATAACTTACTACTTTTATATATTTCATATTTTCCATAATTTAAAAATGTCCATAGGATAGAAAGATTACTTGGCTGCACTGTGAGGAACAAATTGGAGAGGGTATAAATATGACTAATTAGGAAGACATCGCAATACTTCAGACCGGATAATGATGGCTTGGACTAAGGCTGTGGCGCAGAGATGTAGGAAAAGTACCCTGAAGGAAAATTGCAAAAATTTACAACTTTTCTAAGATTTTAAAACATTTTCTAAGAAGCACCTCTGCCAATCTTAATCCAAAGAAGTGACTGCTTTATGTGTCCTGTACGATGATCCCTATTAGTTTATTCGTTCTGAAAAGCAGAAATCATGACTTTTAGTTTAATCACACTCATATTTCAGAAAGGCAGTATGTACACACAGACATTTAATCAAGTCAAATAAATGTATTTGTACCACATTTTGTTTCTGACACTTTTTTTTTTTTTTGAGACAGGGTCTCACTCTGTCACTCAGGCTGGATTGCAGTGGCACAATCGTGGCTCACTGCAGCCTCGATCTCCTGGACTCAACTGATCCTTCTACCTTAGCCTCCTGAGTAGTTGAGATTGTAAGCAGGCACCACCATACACAGCTAGTTTTTGTATTTTTTTTTGTACAGACAGGGTCCCACTATGTTGGCCAGGCTGGTCTCAAACTACTGGGCTCAAGTGATCTGCCCGTCTCGGCCTCCCAAAGTGCTGGGATTACACCTGTAAGCTACCATGCCTGGCCTGTTTCTCATACTCTTCATCATTTCAAAGGTCACATATCACTTAAAAACCTGCACTTAATATAACAACTATGACATTACTAAAAACTACGTTATATGTATATTACAAAAGCACTAGAAAGTCAGGAGAAAGGGGTGCAAACATTGAATCTGTCATTCATAATTGAAGGAATTACACAAGATGATATAAAGTCCTCCAGCTCTAATATTCAATGTCTATAACTAGGTATTGAGGTATTTATTTACTTGCCTTATAACAAGGCAACAGTTGATAATACCATCTTAGAATTTTGGAACTGGAAGCAATGATCTAATTCACACTCTTTGACAGACTGGAAAACTTAGACCTGAGATGTGACAAGACTCGCCCAAGATGGAAAAAAAAAAAAAAGGGCCAGGAAGAACCCAGACTTTTAGCCTTCTATTCCAGGGCTCTTTCCGATGTTTCTCCAAGTATCAAATGGATGAAGAAATAGTTCACAAGACCTAACTTATGAATCAAACCATTCTTTCTGCACAGCTTCGTATCTGGTTTTTGATATTCGGTTGTTCCTGTCTATGCACCTTGAGGCATCATCCATTTCTAAAACATAACCCTGTCAAATAGTTACTGTGGAAACAGAAAAATTATTAATACTCCTTCTAATCCATTCTCCCTTTCTTAAAAAACACTATTGAGATGGAATGCACACACCATACAACTCATCCACTTAAAGTGTACCATCCAATGGCTTTTAGTATATTACATTATTTATTTAACAGTGGTAAAATATATTTACTATGAAATTTGCTATTTTAATCATTTTTTTAGTGTGCAATCAGTGGCACCAATTACATGCCCAGCATTGCACAACCATCACACTATTTCCCAGTCTATTCTTACAGTTTGAAGCAGCCATTCTACTTCCAAACTGATTTTGGAAAATTTTAAATACAAAAAGCAGAGTCTGCTATAGTATATATGCTCAACGGGGGCAAACACTCGTTCTTGGAGGAAAAAAATCTAAATCTGGTCCTCTAAATCTTACTTAACCTTACCTGTCAAAATCTTATTCCTTTATATTTAATGTCTCTTGCTAGAGAAAAATTAATTTAAAATTAAATTACACTTTTCTCTTCAGTGGTGTAATACTTTTTAAAAATTCAAAAGCAGGTGTTGTTACTTAAAATGTAATATGCTATCATAGACAATGCCCAACCTACAAAGCGGCTCTATCCCACTGAAACCCACACAAAACTAGTTTTTTTTGACCACCCAGTTACCCCTCAAAAACTAATTTTATCAATAATGTTCACTACAATAGATAAAATTATCTTGTAATTTTAATATTTAAAGCAGAAAAGGCAGGTACACTAGCTAAAAACTGTCTTAAATTTATCCCAAATGCTGATAATTAAGAGAAAACAAATACTTAGATTTCTGGCTAAGATCAAGTGTAATATCGGTTCTTATCAGTGTAATATCAACAACAACAACAAAAAATACAGAACACACGAACTAAGTAAAACCAGGAAAGGAAAAGAGAAAGAAAAGAAAGGTAAGCTCTTTAACTTCATATAGTCATAATTATCTTTAAGTCTCAAGTCCTAATGATCTATCTTCTATCTCCTCTTCCTTTTCTCTCATCCTTAGATGTAGGCTCCATGAGCACATCCACCTGCCTTTTTCATCACTGTATTCCCAGCACCAAGCACAGTTCCTACTTAATGGTAGACACTCAACTATTTGATGAACTGGAACAGGGACAAGAAAATAAAAAGATAAGGAAAGCAACAGGGAGAGGGGAGTAAGCAAAGTAAAATATTTCTGCAGACAGCTAGAAAAGAGAGTTCCAGGCTGGGCGCGGTGGCTCACGCCTGTAATCCCAGCACTTTGGGAGGCTGCAGCGGGCAGATCATGAGGTCAGGATTTCGAGACTAGCCTGGCTAATATGGTGAAACCCGGTCTCTACTTAAAAAATACAAAAATTAGCCGGGCATGGTGGTGTGCACCTGTAATCCCAGCTACTCCAGAGGCTGAGGCAGGAGAATCGCTTGAACCCAGGAGGTGGAGGTTGCAGTGAGCTGAGATCGCACCACTGCACTCCAGCCTGGCCATAGAGTGAGACTCTGTCTCAAAAAAAAAAAAAATAATAATAATAATAAATAACAAAATAAAATACAGAAAGAAAGAAAAGAGAGTTCCCAGGCCAGGTGCTGCAATGGTTCACGCCTGTAATCCCAGTACTTTGGAAGACAGATGCAGGCAGATCAGCTTTCTCATGTAACTGGGACCATAAGCATGTCCCACCATGCCTGGCTAATTCTTAAATTTTTCTGTAGAGTTCAGGTTTCCTTACTATAGCCCAGGCTGGTCTTGATCTCCTGGGCTCAAGTGATCCTCCGGGCTCAGCCTCCCGAAGTGCTGGGATTAACAGGTGTGAGTCACTGTGCACAGCTCCCCTACACCTCTCAAAAAAGACGCCGGGCATGCTAACATGTGCTTGTAGTCCTTAGTTACTTGGGATGCTGAGGGAGGAGAACTGCTTGAGCCTAGGACTTCAAGGCTATAGTGAGCTATGATTGCACCAACTGCGCTTCAGCCTAGGTGCCAAAGTGAGACACTGTACCATTAAAACAAACAAACAAAACAGGGAAAATACCTTCAACAGCATATTAAAAGATTCCTTTATGATTCAAAACCATAATTTTAGGTGTTACAAAATCAGTTACATGTTTCTTTTATAGACAATTCTACAGAACTATAAACTTATACTATAAGAACTCCATTTCTTGGTGAAATTTATATTCTGTCTTTACTCCTTGCTAATTAGTGATCAGCTCATACCTTTTCTTCAGTTAACATTCATTTGACAAGCAGAGGTACCTAGATAAGTGCATACTATGTCATCTTATAGTTTCCTGAGATTTTATCATAAAGCAGAATGAAATGAGCTCATTATAGTTTCTAGTTATTTCAATAAATTAGAAAATGTATATGAATGCACTTTATATATCATAAAGCAATACCCAAGCCAAAGTTATCATTATTCACCAGCAGATGGTGATCATGTGTTACTTAAAGAAAAATTCTGACACCTTATTCGGGGACTAGCCAGCCAACTGCTAAAAATGATCAATAAGCAAATTAGAGTATCTGAATAAAATGTTGGTGATTTTTAAGTACAATCAAATGGAACATCAGCAAACACAAGCAATAAAAAACAGGTTTAGAAGTCTGAAGACTTCTAAAGGAACCGTTTTCTCTATGTGAACATTTGCAAACTGGTAATTAAAGAAAAAGATAACAATGAATGTGTTTCTGGCAATCCTATATAGATTATTAAACCACTCATTCCACACTGAACTTCTTGAACTACAGACAGAAAAACTTCTACCCAGCAAAATGGTGACACTAAACCATTTAGAAAAAAACACAAGGACAGACTAGTACAATAAAACCCCATGACCTCATCACCTCACTTAAACGATTATAAATAAATGAACAAGAGACGTTTTTTCTTCTCCAATGGAAGAAAAGCAAATTCTAGATATCATTATTTCATTCATAAATACTTCAGTGTGCATCTCTAAAAGATAAAATTGCCATAATACCATTATTATCTCTTTGAAAATAATCATAATACCATTATGATATTAACCATAATTATTTTATTTTATTTTATTTTTGAGATGGAGTCTCGCTCTGTCGCCCAGGCTGGAGTGCAGTGGCCGGATCTCAGCTCACTGCAAGCTCTGCCTCCCGGGTTTATGCCATTCTCCTGCCTCAGCCTCCCGAGTAGCTGGGACTACAGGCACCTGCCACCTCGCCCGGCTAGGTTTTTTTTTTGTATTTTTTAGTAGAGACAAGGTTTCACAGTGTTAGCCAGGATGGTCTCAAACTCCTGACCTCGTGATCCGCCCGTCTCGGCCTCCCAAAGTGCTGGGATTACAGGCTTGAGCCACCGCGCCCGGCCTAACCATAATTATTTTAAAATAACAATATCATTATTACCACATTTTCAAAATTAGTAATCCCCGCCAGACGTGGTGGCTCACGCCTATAATCCCAGCACTTTGGGAGGCTGCAGCAGGTGGATCACTTGAGGTCAGGAGTTCGAGACCAGCCTGGTCAACATGGTGAAACCCTGTCTCTACTAAAAATACAAGAAGTTAGCCAGGCATGGTGGTAGGTGCCTGTAGTCCCAGCTACTTGGGAGGCTGAGGAAGGAGAATCGCTTGAACCTGGGAGGTGGAGGTTGTGGTGAGCTGGTATCGCATCACTGCACTCCAGCCTGGGCAACAAGAGCGAAACTCCATCTCTAAATAAATAAATAAAGTAATATTTCCTTCTAAAGGTTCAGGAAAGCTGAGATCTTAATGACATTTTTAAAAGAGTTCCACCGAAAGTACTGAGTTGTGCTGGGTGAGGTGGCACACACCTGTAATCCGAGCTACTTGAGAGCCTGAGGCAGGAGGATTGCATAAACCCAGGAGTTCAAGACCAGTCTGGGCAACATACCAAGACCCTGTCTCAAAAACAAACAAACAAATGAACAAAAAAGCAAACAAAATTATTCAATTGTATTGAAAAATTAACATCCTTACTACTCTTCATTGTTGGCAAAGAAGCATCATTATCTCAATACCTAGTTCTTATGTGCATAAAATCTAACCTAACAGAAAATAAGACAAATAGTATCTTAAACTTCACGCATGGTGGCTCACGTCTGTAATCCCAGCAGGCTGAGGCATAAGGATCGCTTGAGACCAGGAGTTTGAGAGTAGCCTAGGCAACACAGGGAGATCCTGTCTCAGGAAGGGGAGGGGAGGGGAGGGGAAGGGGAAGGGGAGGGTGAAAATACCTTCAGGCTTTAGAGAAAACAATGTTCCTAGCAGTGTTTTACTAAGGCTGGGTCCCTTGAAAAATCATAAAACATAAAATTAAGTATTTTCATTTATATGTGACATTGAACAAATCTTTTACACTGCTGTTGGTCTCAAACAACAATAATATAAGGTTATCAAACGTGGAAACTGTTTTTTTTAAATCAACTATTACCATGTTAAGAGTATGATAAAGTCCCCTCTAACATATGCTCCCTCTTCTCTCTTTCTGAAAATAGTTCTTTGCAAACTCTTGCACTCAAGTGATCCTCCTACCTCAGCCTACCAAGTAGCTTGGACTACAGGCACACCCCCATGCCCAGCTAATTTTTAGCAGAGATGAGTCTCACTACGTTGCCCAGGACTAAATGGACTCTTCAGTCTTTGTCTTAATTTGGGAACATATGACACTGTTGATCATATCTTCCTTCTTGAAACCTGGGCATTCTGTGACATCACTTTTCTGATTTATCTTATCTCTCTGTCCTTTTTTGGATTCCTTTGCAAGCCCTCTGTTTCTGGTCTATCCTTGAAAGCTAGTTATTTCCATTTTAGAATTTCATTTCTTTAGTCCCTAAGTTATCTGATCCACCGTTTTGTTCCAATTTATCTTTTCATTCATTCATTCATTCACTCACTCATTCATTCATTCATTCATTTTTTGGAGACAGAGTCTCACTCTGTCGCCCAGGCTGGAGTGCAGTCGCACTATCTCAGCTCACTGCAGCCTCTACCTCCCAGGTTCAAGTGATTCTCATGCCTCAGTCTCCCAAGTAGCTGGGATTACAGACGTGCACCACCATGCCCCGCTAATTTTTGTATTTTTCGTAGAGACAGGGTTTCACCATGTTGGCCAGGCTGGTCTCAAACTCCTGACCTCAGGTGATCCACCCACTTCGGCCTCCCAAAGTGCTGGGATTATAGACATGAGCCACTGCGCTGGGCTATTTATTTATTTTTAGAGACAGAGTCTCACTCTGTTACTTGGGCTGAAGTGAAATGGTGTGATCATAGCTCACTGTAGCCTTCAACTCCTGGGCTCGAGTGATCCTACTGCCTCAGCCTCCCTAGTAGCTAGGACTACAGGGACACCACTATGCCTTGCTATTTCTTAATTTTTTTTTTTTTTTGAGATGGAGTTTCGCTCTTGTTGCTCAGGCCGAAGTGCAATGGCGCAATCTTGGCTCACTGCAACCTCTGCCTCCTGGGTTCAAGCCATTCTCCTGCCTCAGCCTCCCAAGTAGCTGGGATTACAGGCATGCACCACCACACCTGGCTAATTTTGTAGTTTTAGTAGAGATGGAGTTTCTCCATGTTGGTTAGGCTGGTCTCAAACTGCTGACTTCAGGTGATCCGTCCACCTCGGCCTCCCAAAGTGCTGGGATTACAGGTGTGAGCCACCGCGCCCAGCCTCTTAAAAAATTCTTTCTAGACACGGGCTGCTTAAATTTAAATATACTATTGTCTTGCTGTACTAGTTAAAGATACGTTCAGGTAACAGAAAACCTTACTAGAGTGACTTTACAAATAAAAGGTTAGTTTTTCTCATGTAACAAGAAGTCCAGAGTAATGAGTTGCCAGTTTCTGTTTACAGACTCAACAAATCTATCATACTGAACTTCTTGGAGTTCCCAAATTTACCATGCTATTTCTACCCTCCAGGGCTCCTCACTCCATTTCCTCCCATCATGGGGTTCAATTTAGACGTTGCTTCCTTTGGAAATCATTCTTTTATCCCACCATATCCAGACTAAGAGCCAATGCTGGGTGTCCTCAAATGATCCTAATTTGTACTTATGCAACACATTGTATCATAAATGCCCGTTTAATTAGCTCTATTCCACATTAAACAGGCCTGTATCTTCAGCACCTAGGACAGTGGCTAGCACATACCATGCATTCCATAAAGACTTGTTCAATTGCATGGGTTTGGTCTTTTAAAAAACCAAATAACTGTTTTTGATAAACATGAACTTCTAACCCAAGTAACTAACTGATTAGCAAACAATAATACATGTTTCTTGCTCAGACTTAAAGAATCAAATAGAAAAAAATAACAAATTTCTAAAACCACTAAGGAAACATGTAAAATAAAATATCTGTCTTCAGGATGTGCAATCGACCATTCCATGCCATCAACTTACAGGTGGCCAACCATAAACTGGCTTTTATGGAAACTGAAGTTTTAGGAAGTTTAGTGAGTTTGCTAATTAATACATGACAAAAGGTAGGCTACCTAAGATAATAAAAAACAAAACAGAGAGAGACTATGGGCCAGGTGCTGTGGCTCACACCTATAATCCCAGCACTTTGGGAAGCCGAGGTGGGCAGATCACTTGAGGTCAGGAGTTCGAGACAAGCCTGGCCAACATGGTGAAACCTGTCACTACTAAAATTACAAAAATTAGCTGGGCATGGTGGCATATGCCGGTAGTCCCAGCTACTTGGGAGGCTGAGGCAGGAGAATGGCTTGAACCCGGGAGGCAGAGGTTGCAGTGAGCCGAGACTGTGCCACTGCACTCCAGCCTGGGCAACAGAGCGAGACTCCGTCTCAAAAAAAAAAAAAAAAAAAAAAAAAAATATTACTAAAAAAAATTTCTCCCATGCTCCACTTTGCAGTCAGTCACCCTACTTCTGAACTCAAAAAACCATTGATCTGTTTTCCATACTACAGATTTGTCTTTTCTAGAGTTTCATATAACATGAACTCTTTTTGTCTGGCTTTTTGCCTCACATAATGTTTTTGAGATTCACACTTTGTAACATCAGTGTCCCTTTGTATGAATTTATCAAAATTTGGTCATCCAATCATTGGCTGATGAATGAACTGTTTTTTTTTTTTTTTTTTTTTTTGAGACAGAATCTCACTGTCACCCAGGCTGGAGTGCAGCGGCTCAATTTCAGCTAATTGCAACCTCCACCTCCTGGGTTCATGCAATTCTCCTGCCTCAGCCCGCTGAGTACCCAGGATTCCAGGCACGTGCCATCATGCCCGGCTAATTTTTGTATTTTCAGTAGAGATGGGGTGTCACCATGTTGGCCAGGCTGGTCTCGAACTTCGGACCTCAAGTGATCCGCCCACCTCAGCCTCTCAAACTGTTGCAATTATAGATGTGAGCCACTGTGCTTGGCCTCTGTGTTTTGACTATTATAAATAAAGTTGCTATGAATATTTCTGTGCATGTCTTTGTATGGACATACATTTTTATTTCTCTTGAGTAGATAGCAGTGGAGCTCATGGGTTGTGCGGTAGACACAGGTTTAACTTAATAAGAAACTCCCAAACATTTTGCCAATGTAAGCGGTACCATTTATTATTGTCTAAGAATTCCAACTGTTTCACATCCTCAAAAACACTTGAGGTGTCAGTCATTTTAAAAGAACGTTTTCTTCTTTCTTGGATAGTGTTCTAGAAATGTCAATAATATCTGTTGATAATATTGTTCATGTTTTCTATATTCTGAATGATTTTGTCTAGTTGCACTATTGATTACTGAGAGGGAAGTGTTGAAATTTCCAATTTTAACTGTGCATTATATATATTTTTTAAGTTGTTTTTGCTTCATGTGTTTTAAAGCTCTGCTATTAGTGAAAATACTGTCAGAATTGTATCTTCCTAATGAATAGCACTATGAAACACCCCTATTTATTTCTAATATTCCATTTCATTTTCTGATACTAATACAGTCATTAGTCTTCTCATTTTAGTTGGCTATAGTAATATAGCCATCTCATTTTCCAATATTAATATAGTAATTCCAGCTTTCTTACGATGAGTTTTGCATATCATTTTACATCCTTTTACTTCTAACCTATATCTTTATGTTTGAAGTGAATTTCTATAGACAGCATATACCTGGCTGGGTCTTTCTTTTCTATCCACTCTGCCAATCTCATTTAATTTTAATTAAAATACCACATGTGGTTTAGTGGTGACATATTGGAGAGAGCAGGTTTAGAACAAGGATTAGGCCAGAAGCGGTGGCTCATGCCTGTAATCTCAGCACTTTGGGAGGCTGGGGCAGGCAGATCACTTTCGGTCAGGAGCTGGAGACCAGCCTGGCCAACATGGTGAAACCTCGTCTCTACTAAATATACAAAACTTAGCCGGGTGTGGTGGCGTGCACCTGTAGTCCCAGCTACTCGGGAGGCTAAGACAGGAGAATCGCATAAATCCAGGAGGTGGAGGCCACAGTGAGCAGAGATCATGCCACTGAACTTCAGCCTGGGCCACAGGGCGAGAATCCATCTCAAAACAAAAAGCAAAAACAAACAAACAAAACAAACAAGGATTAGCAAACTACTGCCCACAGGGCAAATGCGGCATGTTACCTACTTTAGCGATGCCTGCAACTAACCATGTTTCTACATTTTAAAAAAGGGTGGAGGAGAAAAAAAAAAAATCAAAGAAAGCATAATATTTTGACACACAACAACACGAAACTCAAATCTTAGTCTAACGTTTTATTGGAACACAAAAAATGTAATTTCTATGGCTACTTTTGTGCCTCAAGAGCAGAATTAAACAGTTTTAACAGACACTGTATTGATGATCACAAAGCCTAAAATATTCTTTAATGTCTGAGAAAAACTTGGCTAACCCCAAACTAAAATTATTTCTGTTTAATGCAATAACTGATTTAATTGAGTTAAAATCTATAATCCTACCATTTATTTTGTTCATATACATTTATTTGTTCCTTTCTTACTCCTTTTAATGTCTTCTTTTGAATTAACCTGATTAAAATTAACTTCATTTAATATCTACTCTTAGCTAATTAATTATACTTCTTTAAGTTTTTATGGTTGCTTCAGGTTTTACAAAACAAAGCATCTTTAACTCAATATGGTCTACTATTAAATAATATTCTATCACTTCACATACAACGTGAACACTTTTTACCCTCAGGACATCATACTTGCATTTCCTTGTTCTCATCCTTAGTACTAGAGCTTTCATGTTTCACTTCCTCATATATTGTGAAATTTGCAATACCTGGTGATTTTTGCTTAAAATAGTTAATTATTTTTTTAAAGACTTTTTAAAAATTGGGTAAAATTTAATTTTAACATATTTATCCTTTCTTACACTTGTCATCGCTTTGTCTAGGTCCAAGTTTTCATCTGAAGATGTTTCTTGTAGTGTAAGTGGCTAGCTCATAACATGTTCTTTCGCTTTACCTGCCTGAAAAGTTTTATTTCACCCTCATTTTTGAAGGGTATTTTGTTGGATATAGAAGTTTTCATCTAATACTTTTCATTTAGTACTTTTGCAACATCCATTATCAGCCGGGTGCAGTGGCTCACTCTTGTAATCCCAGCACTTTGGGAGGCTGAGGTGGGCAGACTGCTTGAGCCCAAGAGTTTGAGACCAGCCTGGGCAACACAGCAAGACCTACTCTCTACAAAAAATTTAAAAATTAGCCAGGCATAGTGCTGTGCGTCAGGAGTCCCAGCTACTCAGGAGGCTGAACTGGGAGGCTCGCCTGAGCCTAGGAAGTTGAGGTTGCAGTGAGTCATGTTTATTCCACTGCACTCCGCCTGGGTGACAGAACAAGACCTGATCTCAGAAAAAAAAAAAAAAAAAAAAAA
>NW_016811202.1:1139196-1165598 GCF_001698545.2 Rhinopithecus bieti
AAAAAAAAAAAAAAAAAAAAAAAAAGTTAATTATCGCCTAGTTTGTATAGTTTCCAACAAAACGTCTTCTTTGTTCCTCTGTATATAATATGTCTTTTTCTTAGGTTGCCTTCAAGATTCTGTCACTGCTTTCTGACAACTGACAAACATACAAATGTCCGTGAATGTTTGTTTGTGTTTGTCCTGCTTTAGGTTTGTTGAGATTATTGGGCTTGTGGGTTTATAATTTTCATCAAATTTGAAATTTTGCAGCCATTATTCTTCCAATATTCTTGGCTCCATCCTCCTTCTAGGATCTCAAATACACTTTATGGAGCTTGCTTGATAACTATTCCACAGACCAGTGAAGCACTTGATTATTTTCAGTTCTCTTTCTCACTGCTTCATTTTAGGATAACGTCCACTGACATGTCTTTAAGTTCACTGGTTTGTTCTGCGCATCCAATCTTCTGTGAAATGCCTTTCAGCAATTTATTTAAGATACTAGTATTTTTTTAAATCTCTAGAAGTTCTATGTATTTTTCACATCTTTTATTTCTCTCAGTATGTTCATATTTTTCTTTAAATACTTTTACTAATACTTATTTTACTATCCTTGTCTGCCACTAGTATCTCCATCATTTCCGAATCTGCTTCTTTGGGTTCATTTTTCTCCTGGTTATGAGTTAGACCAGTTTCTCAGCGTTATCTAGTAATTTGAGCCATATTGAGTAAAGTAAGGTCGGATGTTGGAAAATATCAATGTTACAATGCTGCTAAGTGCTGCTAAGATGTGCTGTTAAGATTTTGCAATGTGCTGTAAAAATGAGTTGGGCTTTGTTTTGGCAGGTACTTATTTGTAGATTCATCTGGTCTTTTTAAGGCCTTTCCTGTCAGGTTTACTACAATGAATCAATTGGGTTCTCCATTAATGTCTTGAATGCTACAAAAAATACTTCACTCTGGTCAGAGTTCAGACATCTCCAGTTTAAGTTCTGGGAAATGTTCTGCTAATAATAACCTGGATGTTCAATGCCTAGCCTTGTGGATTTTCACTGTTTGCACATATGACCTAGTCTTCAGGAAAGACTCAAGGTAGCCCAATACAGATTTCTCGAATCTTTTCTTCTGCACAGCCCTCTTCTTTTCAGAAGCTGGCCCTGCAACTTCTAGCTGCCTAAGCCTCTTGAAATCCAATCTTTGCCTCCTCAATTGAGCAAAGCTGCCAGACTCTCGTTAGATTCTATCTCTAACAGCTAAAGCTGCTTCCAGGCAGGAAACCCTGGTTGTGGTATAGGGCTCACTTCTTTTATTTCAGCCATCACCCAGGGATAACAGTCCTGATTTGCCTTAGTACAATATCTAAAAAGAGATGGTTCAAGTATCTTGATCCAGTTTACTAGCTGTTTATGACAAGCAGGTAAAAGCCCCTTATTATTTCATCACGTCCAGAGAGAATTCTCAATTTTTAAAGCAACATTGGCCGGGCACAGTGGCTCATGCCTGTAATCCCTACACTTTGGGAGGCCGAGGTGGGTGGATCACCTGAGATCAGGAGTTTGAAATCAGCCTTGCCAACATGGTGAAACTGCGTCCCTACTAAAAATACAAAACTTAGCCAGGCATGGTGGCGTGCACCTGTAATCCCAGCTCCTCAGGAGGCTGAGGCAGGAGAATTGCTTGAACCTGGGAGGCAGAGGTTGCAGTGAGCCGAGGTCATGCCATTGCACTCCAGCCTGGGTAACAAGAGTGAAATTCCGTCTCAAAAAACGAAAAAAAAAAAGCAACATTAAAGAAATAAAGATGTGTACTTGAGCAGATGACACGAATTTTTAAAAGAGTGAATTGGCTAGGTGCGGTGGCTCACGCCTGTAATTCCAGCACTTTGGGAGGTCGAGGCGGGCAGACCACAAGGTCAGGAGATCGAAACCATCCTGGCTAACATGGTGAAACCCTGTCTCTACTAAAAAAAAAAAAAATACAAAAAAGTAAAAAAAGAAAAAACTACAAAAAGCTCAGCCCGGGCGCGTAGTGGCTCGGGGCGCCTGTAGTCCAGCTATTCGCGCGGAGGCTGAGGAGAGAATGGCCGTGAACGCCAGGATGCAGACCGTTTCAGTAAACTGAGATCGCACCACTGGCATTCCAACTGGGGCGACAAGAGTGAGACTCTGTCCTCAAAACACAAAAAAAAAAAAAAAAAAAAAAATATCACCTATATAGTATATATACTATAGCGCCTATCCAAAAAGTGAATATACGTACATCTGATTTGTTAACACATGAACTATGAACTCTAAAAGAAACCATCCACATATCGTATAGTGGTTTTAACGTTTCCATAAGGAAAAGATCCTTAAAACTTTATAGGACGATATTACTGTCTCCATTATGAAGAAACTCTGAAGTTAATAAACTGCCAGGTCACACGAATACCAAATGGCAAGGCTAAGATTCCAACCCAGCTAATACTAAAAATCATGACATTTACGACGTACCATCATGCTTCCCATTAATTTATCACCACAAATACTATTCATATTAAGAGATTTAGTCAACCAAACTGAATTTTATTAAAGTATCCTATGTTGTGCTTAGCAAGATTATTATGAACTATCATTCAGAATATCTGATCAGCATGGGGAATAAAAAATTACCACATTTTGGTGAATAAATGTATTATTTATTTAAATTTAAAATTGGCATTTAAAAGTATTTAAAATGGAGTCTTGGACACTTTTTCACTCAAACCAGGAGTACCCCAAAGAACACATATATTTCCTGTTTCATAGAGTTGAACATTATATTTATGATCTGTTGTTGAGACCACTAGAATATATGTTTCTTTAAAGTTTTAGTCACAGGGTCTACAGAAGGGGTTAGCATACACTAGACACTCAATATACATTGGGGAATAAAAGATCCCCATAATTTTAATTCTCCTAAAACTATAATGGTGGAGGCATATTACATCAAGATGACCCTCCTGCCCAAATCCCTTAAAATACAGTAAAAAAAAAAAAAAAAAAAAGGTCTGTTCTTGTGTTTCCAGTAAGTATGGAGTAATAAGGACAAAGTTTACCTTATTGAAACAACTAAACAACAACAAAAATATATAAAACTAGACACTCAAGACATTACACAAGTAACAAAAGACTATGAATAGTGATACATGAGAGATGCGAAACAGAGATAAAACCTGTAACTACCCCAATTTACAAACTGGGTAAAGAGGCAAAGAGGGAGGATCAATCAAAAACCTGGCAACTTCCCCTAGAGAGATGAGGTGAAGAGTAGAGAAGGCGGCTGGGCGCGGTGACTCAAGCCTGTAATCCTAGCACTTTGGGAGGCCGAGACGGGCGGATCACGAGGTCAGGAGATCGAGACCATTCTGGCTAACACGGTGAAACCCCATCTCTACTAAAAAAAAAAAAATACAAAAAACTAGCCGGGCGTGGTGATGGGCGCCTGTAGTCCCAGCTACTCGGGAGGCTGAGGCAGGAGAATAGCGGTAACCCGGGAGGCGGAGCTTGCAGTGGGCTGAGATCCTGGCCACTGCACTCCAGCCTGGGCGACAGAGCGAGACTCTGTCTCAAAAAAAAAAAAAAGAGTAGAGAAGGCAAAGGTAGAATTCACAGAGAAAAGAGTCAGGGAAGAGATCTGCAGAAAGTACTGTGGAAATTTGCAGAGTCCCTGTGAGTCTTCAGCAAAGGACTGAGCAATGCATGTACACGAGGAAATTACCCAAGGTCAGGAATAGAACTGCTCCAAAGGAATAAAGGGAATAGCATCCAACACCCACACAGGCCTATGAACAAGGCCTGCTCCCCAGCAGCAAGAATGGAAAAGCTCATCTTTTGACTAACACTGGTTAGAGCAGCACGGGGTCAGTAAATTATATCCTACAGATCAAACGTGGTTCAGCACCTATTTTTGTATAGCCCAAGAACTAAGAATGACTTTTACATTATTAAATGGCTGAAAAAGGTCAGAAAAAAAAGAACATTTCACAACAATTTAAAACTACATAAAATTTAAATTGGCCAGGCGCAGTGGCTCCCGCCTGTAATCCCAGCACTTTGGGAGGCCGAGGTGGGCGGATCACGAGGTCAGGAGATCGAGACCATCCTGGCTAACACGGTGAAACCCCGGTTCTACTGAAAAATACATAAAATTAGCCGGGCGTGGTGGTGGGCACCTGTAGTCCCAGCTACTCGGGAGGCTGAGGCTGGAGAATGGCGTGAATCTGGGAGGCGGAGCTTGCAGTGAGCCAAGATGGCGCCACTGCACTCCAGCCTGGGAACAGAGCGACACTTGGTCTCCAAAAAAAAAAAATTAAAATTATAGTATCTAAAAATAAAGTTCACAACTATGTTTATTCTTTTAAATACCATCTATGGTTGCTTTTATACTCAGTAGAAGAGAGAGATAGCTGACACACAAACTGTAGAGCCCACAAAGCCTAAAATACGTACTATCTGGGTCTTTACAGAAAATAGGTCTTGCCTCAATATGAAAAAAATAAAAACTAGACTAAATGCATATCCAGTCCCACTTAACAAAGCTTAAAAATCAAGATGCTAAATAATCAATCTATTTCCAATCACCTTAATCATAATGCAGAACAAACATCAAGAATATCATAGGAATATAAAAATATCCAGCATCGAGCACAGTAAAGTTCAGAGTTTAGTATCTACTAAAATCTTACCAGGCATTGCTGATGTACCTTCAGAACAGTTATAAAAAAAAAAAAAAAAAAATTTGAGTGCTGTGACTCACACCTGTAATCCCAGCACTATGGGAGGCCCAGACAAGCGACTGCTTGAGTCTAGCAATTTGAGACCAGTTTGGGCCACACAGTGAAACTCCATCTCTACCAAAAATACAAAAAAATTTGTCAGGTATGGAGGTGCATGCCTGTAATACTAACTACTCGGGAGGCTGAGGTAGGAGAATCACTTGAGTCAGGAAGGTCAAGACTGCAGTGAGCCAAGATCACATCACTGTAATCCAGCCTGGGCAATCAGAGTGAGACACTGCCTCAAAAAAAAAAAAAAAAAAAAAAAAGGGGGGAAAAAAAGTAAAATATTACCAGGCATGCAAAGGAAGCAGAAAATTCAACCCAAAGTGAGAAAACAAACAAAAAAAAAAACAATCAAACCTGACCCAGAAATTACTGATAATAGAATCAGTAGAAAAAGACATGAAAAGTTCTTACATGACTATGACTATAATCCATATGTTCAAGAACCTAGAGGAAAAACTGAAAACATGTTGAGTGAGATAAGGGTAATATAAAAAAAGACCCAAACGAAAATTCTAGACAGGGAAACTCTAAGGTCTAATACTGAATGGGGTAAAAGGTAGATCAGACAGGTTAAAAAAAAAAAAAAGTAGCGAATTTAAAATGTCAATGAAAACTAAACAAAATGATACAGAGAAAAAAAAACCTGTCTTAGTCTAGTGAAAAAGGTATCCAATATAATGAAAATAACAGTTGTGGCATGCATCTAAAGCAGTATTTGTAGAAAATTTATATGCTACAAATCCCAGTGGATACAGTTAAAGAAAAGGAAAATTACAAAACTAAAAATCCATTAGAACAAAGAAAAATCTCAAATCTATGACCAAAGCTTTCACCTTAAAAGGCAACAAGGGAGAGATTTAAGATTGCTAATTAGAGGCCTCCTCTACTAAGAACAACCAAAATAGTGAGTAGATAATGACACTTTGAATAGATCACCCAAGAGATAGATGCCAGGAGAAGAAAGGCACGTGGCTATAGTTCCAGCTACTTGTGATGGTGAGATGGGAGGATCACTTGAGGCCAATAGTTGGAGACCAGCCTGGGTCAAAAAGCAAGAACTCATCTCAAAAAACTAATTTTAAAAAACAGAACACTGGAATTCAACAGAAAAAGGACAGGAAACATCTACGGCAAGGAAGGAGAGAGAAATAAGGCAGCCTGCTCAACCAACATCAAATGGGAGCCAGGAGAACTCCCCAATGTGGAAAAAGAGAAAGTGAGAGAACTGAGCGGTCCACGTTCCCCCCACGGATTTCTGCAATTCTAGCCATGGGAGAGGGCCTCAACTCTCACAGGCCCTGAAACTAACAAAGGAAGCCGTCGGGAGATTGTATGAAGATGCAGCTCCAGGGAGGGAGCTTGTCCTGGGTTCCACAGATTCCTTGAGACCTAGGCAGCTGTAACAAGGTGTCATTTTAGAGTCCTGTCCCCAACAGACTGCCCATTGTCCTGGGGCCCAATGCCACCAGGGCTGAGGCACAAGCGATGCATGGATTACTGCCGCTGGGGCTGAGGCACAAGCAAGGCACAGGCTACCGCTGCCAGGGTTGAAGCATGAGCAAGTTGCAGGCCACTGTGGCCAGAGCTGAGGAGCGAGTACCCCACAGGCTGATCAGGAGCTGAGATGTGAGCAGAGCTTGTGCTCCCTACCCACCAGTCTAAGCTACTACCATAGAAGGCAGTTCCACCGTTCACAGTGGCAGGGCCTCAACACATCCCTGATGGTCCCCAAGTCAATTATTCTGCCCAGGGCCTGGGGAATGCCCCACACCTGCCCACCACCTGCACAAACCAACAGGGAGTCTGAGGATAAGTCCTTCTGGCCCAGCTTCACCCCCATTCACGCCATCCCAGACACACATTCTGGAAACAGGGGACTACCACTGTTGGTATGTGAGCACACCTCCCGGGGGTCTGAGGTTGGGCCTGTTCACCTGCAGCTACCACCACAGCTGTAACTTCCTGCAGATGCCACCTGCAGGCCTTGGGAGTGGCTGGCCCAGTCTATGGGTGGGATGGGAACTGCCAACACCAGTACACACTGCTCAGGACTGAGAGGGTAGTCCTGCCACTGCCATCAACCACGCCACGCTGGCTGCCTAAGAGCCTGTATTAGTCCATTTTCATGTTGATTTACTGTATTAATTCCATTTTCACACTGCTGTTAAAGACATACCTGAGACTGGACAATTTACAAAAGAAAGAGGTTTATTGGACTTACAGTTCCACATGGCTCGGGAGGCTTTACAATCTTGGCAGAAGGCAAGAAGGAGCAAGTCATATCTTACATGGATGGTGGCAGGCAAAGAGAGCTTGTGCAGGAAAACTCCCCCTTAAAATAACTATCAGCTCTCATGAGACTTAGTTACTATCATGAGGACAGCATGAGAAAGACCTGCCCTGATGTTTCAATTACCCCCACAGGGTCCCTCCACAACACATGGGAACTCAAGATGAGATTTGTGTGGGGACACAGCCAAGACATATCATTCAGCCCCTGGCCCCTCCCAAATCTCATGTCCTCACATTTCAAAACCAAACATGCCTTCCCAACAGTCCCCAAAGTCTTAACTCATTTCAGTATTAACTCAGAAGTCCACAGTCCAAAGTCTCATCTGAGACAAGGCAAGTCCCTTCTGCCTATGAGTCTGTAAAATCAAAAGCAAGTTAATTACTTCCTAGATACAATAGGGGTACAGGCAGTTGATAAATACAGCCATTCCAAATGGGAGACACTGACCAAAACAAAGGGGCTACAGGCCTCATGAAAGTCTAAAATCCAGTAGGACAGTCAAATCTTAAAGCTCCAAAATGATCTCCAGTGACTCCACGTCTCACAGCCAGGTCACGCTGATGCAAGAGGTGGGTTCCCATGGTCTTGGGCAGCTCCGCCCCTGTGGCTTTGCAGGGTATAGCCTCCCTCCTGGCTGCTTTCATGGGCTAGTGTTGAGTGTCTGCAGCTTTTCCAGGCATAAGGTGCAAGCTGTCAGTGGATCCACCATTCTGGGATCTGAAGGATGGTGGCCCTCTTCTCACAACTCCACCAGGCAGTGCCCCAGGTAGGGTCTCTGTGTGGGCGTTCCAACTCCACATCTCCCTTCTGCACTGCCCTAGCAGAGGTTCTCCACCCATTCCATGAGGGCCCTGCCCCTGCAGCAAACTTCTCCCTGGGTATCTAGGCATTTCCATACATCTTCTGAAATCTAGGTGGAGGTTCCCAAACCTCAATTCTTGACTTCTGTGCACCCACAGGCTCAACATCACATGGAAGTTGCCAACGCTTGAGGCTTCCACCCTCTGAAGCAACAGCCTGAGCTGTACCTTGGCCCCTTTTAGTCATGGCTGGAGTGACTGGGATGCAGAGCACCAAGTCCCTAGACTTCACCCAGCATGGGGACTCTGGGCCAGTGCTGGGAGGGGCTTCCGTGAAGACCCTCTGACATGCCCTGGAGACATTTTCCCCATTGTCTTGGTGATTAACATTTGGACCCTCATTACTTACGCAAATTTCTGCAGCAGACTTCAATTTCTCCTCAGAAAATGGGTTTTTCTTTTCTATTGTCAGGCTGCAAATTTTCCAAACTTTTTTACTATGCTTCCCTTATAAAACTGAATGCCTTTAACAGCACCCAAGTCATCTCTTGAATGCTTTCCAGCTTAGAAATTTCTTCCGCCAGAAACCCTAAATCATTTCTCTCAAGTTGAAAGTTCCACAAATCTCTAGGGCAGGGGAAAATGTTGCCAGTCTCTTTGTTAAAACAGAACAAGAGTCGTCTTTGTTCCAGTTCCCAGCAAGTTCCTCATCTCCATCTGAGACCACCTCAGCCTGGACCTTATTGTCCATATCGCTATCAGGCTTTTGATCAAAGCCATTCAACAAGTCTCTAGGAAGTTCTAAACTTTCCTACATTTTCGTATCTTCTTCTGAGCCCTCCAAACTGTTTCAACCTCTGCCTGTTAGCCAGTTCCAAAGTCGTTTCTACATTTTCAGGTATCTTTTCAGCAACACCCCACTCTACTGGTACCAAGTTAATGTATTACTCTGTTTTCATGCTGCTGATAAAGACATACCTGAGACTAGGCAATTTACAAAAGAAAGAGGTTTATTGCACTTGTAGTTCCACATGGTTGGGGAGGCTTCACAATCATGGCAGAAGGCAAGGTGGAGCAGGTCGCACACTCTGTGGATGGCGGTAGGCAGAGAGAGCTAGTGCAGGGAAACTCCCCCTTATAGTAACCATTGGATCTCATGAGACTTACTCACTATCACGAGGACAGCACAAGAAAGACCTGCCCCCATGATTTAATTACCTCCCACCAGGTCCCTCCCACAACACATGGGATTTCAATATGAGATTTGGATGGGGACACAGCCAAACCATATCCAAGCCCAAGAACCGCCCCCACTCTCCCAGCCCATGCTGCCACTACTGGCATCTGAGTAGGCTAGCTAGAGGCCCAAGAATCGGCCTGTCTGTACCTGGCTAACACTGGTGCTGGTATACATCACCCTGGGACCAAAGACAGGTATGCTCAGCCCATAAATCCCACCACTGGGGACAGAAGACTAGCCCAGCTATCAACCCAATCCCCAGCAAAACTTCCTCACAGCCTCTACTAATAACCAGACCCTAAGCTGTCAAGGACAAAACAGGTACCCCTGACATTGTTTAGAGCCAAAGAAATCATACAGAGATTACATTACCATATATAGCCAGAATCAAAAACCCAACCAACAATATATATACCTTTTCAGGAAAAAGTCCTCCAAGCAAATTCAAAAAATTGGAAGAAGCAACAATGATATCAGATGTTCAGGTATCATTTGATACCTACAAAGGAATACAGTAACCCTTTATCCAGAGATCTCAATCAAAAACAAATTTACAAAATCTCCCCCCAAAACTCAAAATTTTGCTCTTAAAGAGGCTCAGTGAAATATAAGAGAATACTAAAAAATAATACAAAGAAATCATAAAAATAATTCAGGTTGTGAATGAGAAATTTACCAAAGAGAAACAAGCAAACAAATTCTGCAATTGAAGAACTCACTGAATGAAATACAGAACACATTTGAAAGACTCAACAATAGATTAGATCCAGCAAAAGAAAGAATCTCAGATCTTGAAGATAGGTCTTTTGAAATAACCCAGTCAGACAAAGAAAAAGAATTAAAAAGAATGAGAAAACCCTTCGTGACATATGAGACAATATAAAACAACCAAGTATTTGGTATCCCAGAAGGCAAGGAGAGAATGAAAGAGTTAAAAAACCTATCTAGTGAAGTAACAGATGAAGACTTCCTGTATGAGGCCGTTCTTGCACTGTTATAAAGAAATACCCAGCCGGGCGCGGTGGCTCAAGCCTGTAATCCCAGCACTTTGGGAGGCCGAGACGGGCGGATCACGAGGTCAGGAGATCGAGACCATCCTGGCTAACACGGTGAAACCCCATCTCTACTAAAATACAAAAAACTAGCCGGGCGAGGTGGCGGGCGCCTGTAGTCCCAGCTACTCCGGAGGCTGAGGCAGGAGAATGGCGTAAACCCACGAGGCGCAGCTTGCAGTAAGCCGAGATCCGCCACTGCACGCCAGCCTGGGAGACAGAGCCAGACTCCGTCTTAAAAAAAAAAAAAAAAAAAAAAAAAAAAAAATACCTGAGCCTGGGTATTTATAAAGAAAAGAGGTTTAATTGGCTCATGTTTCTGTAGGCTTTACAGGAAGCATGGTGTAAGCATCTGCTGGACTTCTAGGGAGGCCTCAGGAAGTTTATAATCCTGGCAGAAGCTGAAGGGGGAGCAGAAATGTCACATGACAAAAGCAGGAGCAAGTGAGACAGACAGAATGGGGGAGGAGGTGCCACACACTTTTATTTTATTTTATTTTTTTTGAGACGGAGTCTGGCTCTGTCGCCCAGGCTGGAGTGCAGTGGCCGGATCTCAGTTCACTGCAAGCTCTGCTTCCCGGGCTCACGCCATTCTCCTGCCTCAGCCTCCCGAGTAGCTGGGACTACAGGCGCCTGCCACCTCGCCCGGCTAGTTTTTTGTAGTTTTAGTAGAGACAGGGTTTCACCATGTTACCCAGGATGGTCTTGATCTCCTGACCTTGTGATCCGCCCGTCTCGGCCTCCCAAAGTGCTGGGATTACAGGCTTGAGCCACCGCACCCGGCCCACACACTTTTAAATGACCAGATCTTGTGTGGACTCAGGGCAAGAGTTCACTTACCACTTAGGGGATGGCCCAAGCCATTCATAAGGGATCTGCCTCCATGATCCAAACACCTCCTACCAGGGCCCACCTCCAACACTGGGGATTACATTTCAACACGAGATCTGGGCAAGGACAAATATCCAAACTATATCACTTCCAAAGTCTAGCAAGAGAGTTAAACAACCAGATAAAGATGGCCCAGAGATCTCCAAATAGATACAATGCAAAAAAAAGGTCTTCAGAGAGCACATTATAGTCAAACCGTCTATAGTCAAAGACAAAGAGAGAACGTTCAAACCACCAAGTAAGTGAAAAGCGTGTAGTCATCTATTAAGAAACTTCCATCGGATAACAGCGGATTTCTCAGCAGAAACTTTACCGGCCAGGAGAGAATGTCATGACATATTCAAAGGGCTGAAAAAAAAAATAAAAAAAAAAACTGCCAATCAAGATACTATACCTACCAAAATTACCCTTTGTGAGAAAAATCCTTCCCTGACAAGCAAAAGTTAAGAGAATTCATCACCATTAAAGGGAATTCATTACCCTTAGACCAGGCCTACAAGAAATGCTCAAAGGAGTACTAAACCTGGAAGTGAAAGGATGAAATTTACCATTATGAAAACACACAAAAGTATAAAATTCACGGGTAAACATACAAATGAGGAAGAGAAAGGACTCAAAAGGTACCACTACATAAAACCTGTAAATCACAAAGATAAAAAAAGAAAAAGAACAAATAATATATAAAACAACCAGAAAACAATATGACAGGAACAAAATATCGCATATCAATAATAACCTTGAATGTAAATGAATTTGTCTCCACTTGAAAGATACAAACTGGCTGAATGGATAAAGAAACATGATCTGGCCAGGTGCAGTGGCTCACGCCTGTAATCCCAGGACTTTAAGAGGCCCAGGTGAGAGGATCAGTTGAGGTCAGGAGTTTGAAATCAGCCTTGTCTACATAGCAAGTCCTCATCTCTACACAAGAAAAAAATTTAAAATTAGCCAGGCATGGTGGCCTGCACCTGTAGTACCAGCTACTCAGGAGGCTAAGGCAGAAGATTGCTTAAGTCCAGGAATTTAAAGCTGCAGTAAGCCATGATCATGCCACTGCACTCCCGCCTGGGTGACAGGAGAGATCTTGCCTCAAAGAAAAAAAAAGGAAAAAAAAAAAAAGAAAGAAATATGATCCAACTATATGATGCCTAGAAAAAACATACTTTACCAGTAAAGACACATACAGACTAAAAGAAAAGGGGTTGAAAGATATTCCACACTGATGAAAACCAAAAGTGAGTATGAGTAGCTAAACATATATCAGATATGGATGTGAGGGTGATCTGGCTGTGACATCTGTCACCCCACTGATCACCAGGATTGATTCAGTTGATCTGGCTGGCTAGGCAGGTATCCCCTACCTCCTTCACTGGCTCTAAGTGCGTCCCTCCGGAAGCTCAGCACTTGGTCGAAGAGGACGACCATCCCCAATAGAGGAGGACCGGTCTTCCCTCAAGGGTATACAAGTAGCTGCGCTCTCCCACTAGAACCTCCAAACAAGCTCCCAGGGGTAGCTATACATAAAACCAACTTTGAGTCAAAAAAGGTAATAAAAAAAAGATGATGAAGGTCATTTTTTAATGACAAAGGGATGAATCCAGCAAAAGGATATAACAATTCTAAACATATATGCACTAAACACTGGAGCACACAAGTTCATAAACAAAATATTACTAGATCTAAACAGAGAGACAGACTCCAATATAGTAACAGTGAAGGACTTCAACATTCCACTGTTGAAGGGAACAAGACAGACACTCTAGGCAGAAAATCAACAAACATGGATTTAAAAGGGACTTTGCACCAAATGGACCTAACAGATAGATACTTACTGAACGTTCTAACTAACTGTGCAATACCTTCTTCTCATCAGCACATGGAACATCTTCCAGGATAGACCAAGTGTCAGTCCACAAAACAAGTCTCAATTAATTTTAAGAAATCGAAATCACGTGAGTATCTTCTCAGTCCACAATGGAATAAAAGGAGAAATAAATGCCAAGAGCAACTTTAGAAACCATACAAATACATGGGGCCAGGCTCTGGTGGCTCATGCCTGTAATCCCTGCACTTTGCAAGGACAAGGTGGGAGGATCACTTGAGCCCAGGAGTTCAAGACAAGCCCAGGCAAAATAGTGAGACCCTGCCTCTAAATAAAAAATAAATAAAATATTTTTAAAAAACATACAAACACATGGAAATCAAATAACATGTTCCTGAACAACCATTGGGTCAGTGAAGTAAGATGGAGGTCAAAAACTTCCTTGAAGCAAATGATCAATCTCTTCATGATAAAAACTTTCAACAAACTAGGCATAGAAGGAATATACCTCAAAATAATAAAGCCCATAGATAACAAACCCACAGCTAACAACATACTGAACAAGTTGAAACATACTGAACAAGTTGAAAAACTTTCCTGTAAGAACTGGAACAAGAAAGACAAGGATGAATACTTTCAGCACTCCTAAATCAATGTAGTACTGGAAGTCCTAGCTAAAGCAATAAGGCAAGAGACAGAAAGGAAAGGTATCCAAATTGGAAAGAAGGAAGTCAAACCATCCCTCTCTGCAGATGATATGACCCTGTCCTTAGAAAAACCTAAAGACTTTACCAAATACCTCTTAGAACATTCAGTAATGTTGCAAGATACAAAAATCAACATACAAAAATCAGTAGCATTTGTATACACCAATAATGCAAGAGGAAAAAAGGAATCAAGAAGGGAATCCCGTTTGCAGTAACTGTAAGAAAAATGAAATACCTATAAATAAATAAGAAGATAAAAGATCTCTACAAGGAAAACTATAAAACACTGACTGAAAGAAACTGAAGAGGACAAAAACAAATGGAAACACATCCCATGTTCACGGATTAAAAGAATATCAATAAAATGACCATACTGCTCAAAGCAATCTACAGATTCAATGCAATTCCTATGAAAATACTAAGATCAATTTTCACAGAACTAGAAAAAACAATGCTGAAATCACATGAAACAATCAAAAAAACCCTGCCAGAATAGCCAAAGCAATCCTGAGCAAAACGATCCAAGCAGAGAGACAGTTGTCAACAAAGCTGGGGGCATCACACTACCCAACTTAAAAATTTATTACAAGCTACAGTAACCAAAACATTTCAGTATTGGTATGAAATTAGACACACAGACCAATGAAACAGAATAGAGAAGCCAGAAATAAATCAACATATTTACAGCCAACTGATCTTAGACAAAGCCATCAAGAACTTACACTGGGGAAAGGACACTCTCTCAAATAAGTGGTGCTGAAAAAACTGGAAAAGCATATGCAGAAGAATAAAACTGGACCTCTATTTCTCATCAGACACAAAAATCAAACCAAGATGAATTAACAACTTAAACATTATTTATAGAAAACATAGGGAAAACTCTTCAGAACACTGACCTAGGCAAAGATATTAAAGCTAAGAAGAGCTCTGGTAGAATTCGGCTGTGAATCCATCTGGTCCCGGACTTTTTTTGGTTAGCAGGCTATTAATCTCTGCTTCAATTTCAGAACTTGTTATTGGTTTATTCAGCGATTCGACTTCTTCCTGGTTTAGACTTGGAAGTGTGTATGTGTCCAGGAATTTATCCATTTCTTCTAGTATTTCTAGTTTATTTGCGTAGAAGTGTTTATAGTATTCTCTGATGGTAGTTTGTATTTCTGTGGGATGGGTGGTGATATCCCCTGTATCATTTTTTATTGTGTCTATTTGATTCTTCTCTCTTTTCTTATTAGTATTCCAAACAATAGGAAAAGAAGGAAACCTTCCTAATTCATTTTACGAGGCCAGCACCATCCTGATACCAAAACCTGACAGACACAACAAAAAAAGAAAATTTCAGGCCAATATCCCTGATGAACATCAGTGTGAAAATCCTCAGTAAAATACTGGCAAACTGAATCCAGCAGCACATCAAAAAGCTCATCCACCACGATCAAGTCAAATTCATCCCTGGGATGCAAGGCTGGTTCAACATATGCAAATCAATAAATGTAATCCATCACATAAACAGAACCAATGACAAAAACTACATGATTATCTCAATAGATGCAGAAAAGGCCTTTGACAAAATTCAACAGCCTTTCATGCTAAAAACTCTCAATAAACTAGGTATCGATGGAACATATCTCAAAATAATAAGAGCTATTTATGACAAACCCACAGCCAGTATCATACTGAATACGCAAAAACTGGAAGCATTCTCTTTGAAAACCGGCACAAGACAAGGATGCCCTCTCTCACCACTCCTATTTAACATAGTATTGGAAGTTCTGGCCAGAGCAATCAGGCAACAGAAAAAAAGCATATTCAAATAGGAAGAGAGGAAGTCAAATTGTCTCTGTTTGCAAATAACATGATTGTATATTTAGAAAATCCCATTGTCTCAGTCCAAAATCTCCTTAAGCTAATAAGCAACTTCAACAAAGTCTCAGGATATAAAATCAATGTACAAAAATCACAAGCATTCCTATACATCAATAACAGAGAAACAGAGGGCCAAATCATGAGTGAACTCCCAATCAAAATTGCTACAAATAGAATACAATACTTAGGAATCCAACTTATAAGGGATGTGAAGGATGTCTTCAAGGAGAACTACAAACCACCGCTCAAGGAAATAAGAGAGGACACAAACAAATGGAAAAACATTCCATGCTCATGGATAGGAAGAATCAATATCGTGAAAATGGCCATACTGCCAAAAGTAATTTACAGATTCAATGCTATCCCCATCAAGCTATCACTGACTTTCTTCACAGAATTGCAAAAAAAACTACTTTAAACTTCATATGGAACCAAAAAAGAGCCTGCATAGCCAAGAGAATCCTGGGCAAGAAGAACAAAGCTGGAGGCATCAGGCTACCTGACTTCAAACTATACTACAAGGCTACAGTAACCAAAACAGCATTGCTACTGGTACCAAAACAGATACACAGACAAATGGAACAAAACAGAGGCCTCAGAAATAACACCACACATCTACAACCATATGATCTTTGACACACCTGACACAAACAAGCAATGGGGAAAAGATCCTCTATTTAATAAATGGTGTTGGGAAAACTGGCTAGCCATATGCAGAAAACTGAAACTGGACCCCTTCCTTACACCTTATACAAAAATCAACTCAAGATGGATCAAAGACTTAAATGTAAGACCTAGGACCAAAAAAATCCTAGAAGAAAATCTGGCCAATACCATCCAGGACATAAGGATGGGCAAAGACTTCACGTCTAAAACACCAAAAGCAATGGCAACAAAAGCCCAAATTGACAAACGGGATCTAATTAAACTAAAGAGCTTCTGCACAGCAAAAGAAACTATCATCAGAGTGAACAAGCAACCTACAGAATGAGAAAAAAATTTTGCAATCTATCCATCTGACAAAGGGCTAATATCCAGAATCTACAAAGAACTTAAACAAATTTACAAGAAAAAACCAAACAACCCCATAAAAAAGTGGGCAAGGGATATGAACAGACACTTCTCAAAAGAAGACATTTATGCAGCCACAGACATATGAAAAAATGCTTATCATCACTGGTCATTAGGCAAATGCAAATCAAAACCACAATGAGATACCATCTCATGCCAGTTAGAATGCAATCATTAAAAAGTCAGGAAACAATAGATGCTGGAGAGGAGGTGGAGAAACAGGAATGCTTTTACACTGTTGGTGGGAGTGTAAATTAGTTCAAACATTGTGGAAGACAGTGTGGCAATTCCTCAAGGATCTAGAACTAGAAATACCATTTGACCCAGCAATCCCATTACTGGGTACATACCTAAAGGATTATAAATCATTCTACTATAGACACATGAACACATATGTTTATTGCGGCACAAATCATAAGAGCAAAGACTTGGAACCAACCCAAATGTCCATCGATGATAGAGTGGATAAAGAAAATGTGGCACATAGGCCAGGCGCAGTGGTTCATGCCTGTAATCCTAGCACTTTGGGAGGTGGGTGGCTCACCTCAGGTCAGGAGTTCGAGACCGGCATGGCCAAAAAGGCACATATACACCATGGAATACTACACAGCCATAAAAAAGGATGAGTTCACATCTTTTGCAGTGACATGGATGAAGCTGGAAACCATCATTCTCAGCAAACTATCACAAGAACAGAAAACGAAATACTGCATGTTCTCATTCGTAACAGGGAGTTGAACAGTGAGAACACATGGACACAGGGAGGGGAACATCACACACCGGGGCTTGTTGCAGGGTGAGGGGTTAGGGGAGGGATAACGTTAGGAGAAATATCTAATGTAGGTGATGGGTTGATGGGTGCAGCAAACCACCATGGCATGTGTATACCTATGTGACGAAACTGCACGTTCTGTACATGTACCCCAGAACTTAAAGTATAATTTAAAAAAAAAAGAGCTCAAAAGCCTAGAACAAAAACAAACAAATGGGACTATATTAAATTAAAGAGCTACATACAGAAAAATAAGCAATCGACAGTGTGAAGACACAACCTCTTGAATGGGGGAAAATATTTACAAACTGCTCATATGACAGAGGAATAAAATCTAGAATATACAAGAAACTCAAACTAAATAGAAAAAATAATAATAATAAAGACTAAAAATAAATTTCATTAGAAAATGGGTAAGCAGGCTGCAGTGGCTCATGCTTGTAATCCCAGCACTTTGGGAGTATGAGGCAGCAGGATCACTGGAGCCCAGGAATCTGAGACCAGCTTGCAACATGGCAAAACTTCATCTCTATAAAAAATACAAAAATTAGCCAGGGGTGGTGGCATGTGCCTATAGTCCCAGCTACTCAGGAAGTGAAAGGATTGCTTGAGATCAGGAGAGGCTGAGGCCACAGTGAGCCATAATCTCATCTATGCACTTCAGCCTGGGTGACAGAGTGAGACCCCGTCTCAAAAAAAAAAAAAAAAAAAAGGCAAAGGATATGAATAGACACTATTGTGTAACCATCACCACTACATAATTACAAAATATTTCCATTAACCCAGAAGGAAATCTTGTCCTTTCAAATTTCACCACCCCAATCTCGGGCAGCCATTAATTTATTTCCTGTCTCTATGAATTTGCCTATTCTGAATTTGTCATGTAAATGGAATCACACTCAAAGAAAACAAAAGCTGGTTGTTTGAAAAGATAAATAAAATTGATAAACCTTTAACTAAACTGATAAAGAAAAATAGAAGACTCAAGTTTCCCAAGTCAGAAGAAATGCAAGCAGGGATAGTACTAACAACCTTACAGAAATAAAAAGATTATAAGAGAATACTATGAAAATTGCATGCCAACAAATTAGATGAAATTATCAACTTCACTGAAACAAACTACCAAAATGTACTCAAGAGGAAACAGAAAACTTGAATATCCCTGTACAGAGTAAAGAGATGGAGTCACGAATCAGCTTTCCCACAAAGCATTGCAGCTATGTGGGAGGCTAATGTGAGAGGACCACTTTAGATCAGGAATTTAAGGCCAAAGTGCCCTATGATTGCTCCTGTGAATAGCCACTGCACTCCAGCCTGGGTAACGTGGCAAGACCCCATTCTCTTAAAAAAAAAAAAATTTTTTTTAAGGAAAAATTTGGCCGTGGCAGGGCGCAGTGGCTCACACCTGTAATCCCAGCACTTTGGGAGGCTGGCCGAAGTGGGTGGATCACTTGAGGTCAGGAGTTGGAGACCAGCCTGACCAACATGGTGAAACTCCACCTCTACTAAAAATACAAAACTTAGCCAGGTATGTTGGTACACACCTGTAATCCCAGCTTTGCGGGAGGCTGAGGCAGGAGAATCACTTGAACCCAGGAGGCAGAGGTTGCAGTGAGCTGAGATCACACCACTGCACTCCAGCCTGGGCAACAAAACAAGAACCTGTCTCAAAAAAAAAAAAAAAAAAAAAAGAAGGAAAAGAAACCCAGAAAAGAAAAAAAGTATTTCCCACAAAGAAAGTCCAGTACCAGATGGCTTCACTGGTAAATTCTACCAAACATTTATAAAAAGAATTAACACCAGGTATGTGGTGGCGCATACCTGTCATCTCAGCACTTTGGAAGGGGGAGGGCGGATCACTTGAGGTCAGGACTATGAGACCAGCCTAGGCAACACAGCAGGACTCCATCTCTAAACACTCAAAATTAGCTAGGCGTGGTGGCAAACACCTGTCCTCCTAGCTACACGACAAGCTGAGATGGGAAGACAGCTTGAGTCCAAGACTTCAAGGCTGAAGTGAGGTATGATTGCACCACTGCACTCCAGCTTGGGCTACAGTGAGACTCTGTCTCTTTATTTAGCTGAGTGTGAATGGTACACCTTAAGTTCTCAGGAAGCTGAGGCAAGAGGACTGTTTGAGCCCACTAGGTCAAGGTGGCAGTGAGCCACAATCACACTATCGCACTCCAACCTGGGTAACAGAGCAAGACCTTCTCTCTCTCAAAAAAAAGAATTAATTCCAAATCTTCTCAAACTCCTCCAAAACACAGAAGAGGATAGAACACTTCCCACATTTTCCAATTCATTTTATGAGGCCAGGATTACCTTGTATGATATAAGAATACATGGTTGGGGCTGGGCTCAGTGGCTTACGCCAGTTAATTCCAGCACTTTGGGACACCAAGGTGGCTGAATCACCTGAGGTCAGGAGTTTGAGACCAGCCTGGCCAACATGGTGAAATCCCATCTCTACTAAAGATACAAAATTAGCCGGGTGTGGTGGCACATGCCTGTAGTCCCAGCTACTTGTGAGGCTGAGACAGGAGAATCACTTGAACACAGGAGGCGGAGGCTGCAATGAGCTGAGATCTTGCCACTGCACTCTAGGCTGGGCAAAACAGAGCAAGACTCCATCTCAAAAAAAGAATACATATTTGATCTCTGCTCCATAGTTCCTGACACAGAGCTCCTAAAATCCTTGTAACTTCCTGAGTGATAGGGTGCTAGCAGCATCTTTTGTTCTAATATGTGCTCTTTGGACCTGGTTCCTGACACAGAGCTCCTAAATTCCTTGCAATTTCCTGAGCAATGGGGTAACAGGCGTGTCTACACAGAGCTCTTAAATCCCGTGGAATTTCCTGTGTGACAGAAGCATCTTTTGTTTTAATAAGGCAACTCTTGGTGGGCTCCTGGAATCTTCAGAATGAGAACTGGTCACCAGAAAGACCAAGCCATGATTACACGCCTAGAGCCTGGAACTTTCAGCCCCATCCACATCCTCCAGAGAACGAAGAGAGTCTGGAGATTTGAGTTAACATCAATTGTACCTACATGATGACACCTCCATTAAAAAAAAATCCCTAAACTGATTGGGCATGGTAGCTCATGCCTGTAATCCCAGCACTTTGGGAAGCTGAGGCAGGAGGATCGCTTGAGCCCAGGAATGCAAGAACAGACTGGGCAACACAGAGAGACCCCATCTCTACAAAATAATAATAATAATAATAATAATAATAATAATAATCCCTAAACTAGGGTTTAGACAGCTTCTGAGTTGGTGAATGCATTAATTTGCTGGGGGACCGAAGCGCCTGCACTTGGGACTCTTCCAGACCTTGTTTACCCTGTGTACCTCTTCATCTGGCTGTTCATTTGTATCCTCCATAATAAATCTGAAACAGAAGTGAAGTGTTTCCCTGAGTTTTGTGAGCCAATACAGCAGGTTATTGAACCTAAGAAGGAAGTTGTGAGAACCCCCAATTTGTAGTCAAGTCAGACAGAAGTGTGGGGACCCTTGGCACCCAACACTTGCAACTGATGTCTAAAGTGGGAAGGCAGTCTTGTGGGTCTGAGTCTTTAATTTGCAGGACTGTGGTAACTCTAGGTAGTGTCAGAATCAAACTAAATTGTAATACACCCAGTTGGTGTGTGCAAAGAAATGGAAAATTGCTTGATGTCGAAAACCACAAATTTGGTGTCAGAGTATTCTGTGGATAGAAGAAACAATTTTTCATTTACTTTAATACCAAAACCATTTAATTAATTAATTTTTTTTTTTTTTTTTGAGACAGTTTCACTCTTACTGCTTAGACTGGAATGCAATGGCGCGATCTCAGCTAACTGCAGTCTCCACCTCCTGGGTTCAAGCGATTCTCCTGCCTCAGCCTCCCAAGTAGCCAGGATTGCAGGCACGCACTAGCACGCCTGGCTAATTTTGTATTTTTAGTAGAGACAAAGTCTCGCCATATTGGCATGTTGGCCCGGCTGGTCTCAAACTCCTGACCTCTGGAGATCCACCCGCCTTGGCCTCCCAAAGTCCTAGGATTACAGGAGTGAACCACCAAAACCATTTAAAAGATATCACAAGAAAAAAACTTTTAACAATATACTAGCAAACTATGATATATAGTGCTTCTCCAGTGCCTCTCACACCAGTCTGGGTGACAGAGTGAGGCCTTATCTCTAAAAAACAAACAAAAAACTAGCAAGCTGAATTCAGCAACATATGAAAGACATTGTATACTATGAACAAATGGAACGGGATGGGGCTAGCCATGCCAGGAGGACCTATTGTGAGATTAGATGGTAGGGGCTTTAAGCCACACAGTATCAGCCCAACCTCCAGGGAGAGGATAGGAGCTAGAGAGTGAGTTCTTTTGTTTGTCTGTGCACTGGCACAATTATGGCTCACTGGAGCCCCTACCTCCCAGGCTCAAGCAATCCTCCTGCCTCAGTCTCCCAAGTAACCAGGACTTACAGTCGTATGTCACCACACCTGGTTAATTTTTGTATTTTTTGTAGAGACAGGGTTCACCATGTTGCCCAGGGTAGTCTTGAACTCCTGGGCTCAAGCAATCCACCCACCTAGGCCTCCCAAAGTGCTGGGATTATAGGCATGAGCCACTGTGCCCAGTCAAGACGGAGTTCTATTGCAAAACAAAAACCCTAATAAAAACTGTTATGCTGGCTGGGTGTAGTGGCTCACGCCTATAATCCAGCGCTTTGGGAGGCCAAGATGGGCAGATCACTTGAGGTCAGGAGTTCCAGACCAGCGCTGCCAACATAGTGAAACTCTGTCTCTACTAAAATTACAAAAATTAGCCGGGCATGGTGGTGTGCACCTGTAATCCCAGGTACACAGGAGGCTGAGGCAGGAGAATCGCTTAAACCCGGGAGATGGAGGTTGCAGTGGGCCGAGATCATGTCGCTGCACTCCAGTATGGGCAACAGAGTGAGAATTCATCCCAAAAAAAAATAAATAAAAAGGCTGTTATGCTTGGCCAAGTATGGTGGCTCACACCTATAATCCTAGCACTTTGGAAGGCTAAGGCAGGAGGATCATTTGAGGCCAGAAATTCAAGATCAGCCTGAGCAATATCGTGAGATCTCATCTCTAGAAAAATATAACTAAATTAACTGGGCGTGGTAACATGTGCCTGTAGTCCCCCCTACTCGACAGGAGGATCGCTTGAGCCCAGGAGCTCAGGGTGGGCCATGTTGCACCACTGCACTGCAGCCTGGGCAAGAGAGCAAGACCCTGCCTGAAAAGAGAAACAAAAAGCTGTCACACTGAGCAGTTCCCTGACTGGTGAACACAATGATATGCTGGGAAGGTGACATGCCCTGATTCTACAGGGAGAGGGGCACAGAAGCTCTACATCCAAGACCCTTCCAGACCTTGCCCTATGTGTCTCTGCATCTGGCTGGTCTTATGTTGTATCCTTTATAATAAAGCCATAACTGTACATAAAGCACTTTCTTGAGTTCTGTGAGTCATTCCGGTGAATTATAGAACTTGAGGTGGGTTATGGGAACTCCTCAGATTTGTAGCCAGTCGGGTAGAAGTGCAGGTAGCATGGGGACCCCACGTGTGGCTGGCATGTGAAATGGGGACAGTCTTGTTGGTGACATTCTACCTTGTAAAATGATAGAACCATCCTTCACTAATTAAATGGCATGAGACCAGACTTTACTTATAGCTCAAATAATATTACAGGTCTACATTAGCACATGGTGTCTAATAGCACATTTAATAGTTGGAGAACCAGGCACGGTGGCTCACGTCTGTAATCCCAGTCTTTGGGAGGCCGAAGTGGGTGGATCACTTGAGCCCAGAAGTTTAAGACCAACCTGGGCAACACAGTGAGACCCCATCTCTAGAAAAAAAAAAAAATAGCTGAGTATGGTGGCACGTTCCTGTGGTCCCAGCTACTCAGGAGGCTGAAGTGGAAGGATAGCTTGAGCTCAGGTCAAGGCTGCAGTGAGCCATGATTGCACCACTATACTCCAGCCTGGGTAACAGAGCAAGACCTTGTCTCAAAAAAGGCTGGAGAGAGAGTTGTTCCCCAGATGGAATTCAAGTCAAATTGTATTTCTGCTAGACAGTTTTTCAAGATCAATCAAGAATCTCTTTATCAACTTTCAACCCCCACAAACACACATATCACTTATGTGTACTTCTCATTTACAATGAACTAAATCCACACTATATATTAAACATATGTGTTTATTTATCTAGAGTGGTATTTCAAATCACTTGAAGTTCCCGTTTGTTTCTTTGTGGGGAGAAAGGAACAGAAAGGATGTCTAACGAGTATCAAATCTCTGTACCAAGCAGAAAAAAGTAATCTCTAAACTTCCAACAAACTTTTTTTGCAAATAAAAATGACATATCTCGGCAGGGCACGGGCTTGTGCCTGTAGTCCCCACACTTTGGGAGGCTGAGGTGGGCAGATCACTTGAGGTCAGGAGTTCAAGACCAGCCTGGCCAACATGGTGAAACCCCGTCTCTACTAAAAATACAAAACTCAGCCAGGTGGGGTGGCATGCTGAGGCAGGAGAATTGCTTGAAACCAGGAGGTGGAGGTTGCAGTGAGCCGAGATCACACCACTATACTCCAGCCTGGGAGACAGAACGAGACTCCATTTCAAAAAAAAGAAAAAAAAAAAAAAGAAAACAAAAGACAGATTATTTCATTAAAGAAAACTTTACCTATAACAGAAAACAATTGGGCACAAATGCCAAGATAGTACCTGCAAATTCTCTTTCTCAGATCTAGCCTTTTCTCTCACTCCCTACGGACACTTGCCCAATTCACATCTTACAATATGAATGTAATATTATAACAATCTCCAGCTGGTTTCCCTATCACCACCCCAAACTGCCCACTGCCTTTCCAACACCACAAAAGAATTGTTTCAGAAATGAGAATTTCAGATCACCCCTGGTGAAGATCATATAAATCAATTCAGAGAAACTGGGGTGAGGCTCTTAAAAAAAAAATAAAAGGTAAATAACAGAAACGGAATAATGACTTTTCCCTCATGGTGTCTTGGGAAAGATAAATGAAAAATTGGATTTTTAACTATACTCAGAGGATTCAAATAAAAAGTAATAAGCTTAGAAGAGGTTAATAACAAATGCTTTTCATGCAGTTAAGACATGGTATAACCAAATAACCCAAGAAATGAGTTGAGGGATTACCCAAAGATTTTCCATCTCAGGCATCTCAGGCACTATTATAAAACCCAGCGTGGGCTACGTAGCAACACCCATCTCTATAAAAAAAAATATATTTTTTTTAATTAGCCAGATGTAAGGGCACAAGTAGTGCTAGGGCCAGAGGATCACTTGAGTCCAGGAGTTCTATGTTGCAGTGAGCTATGATTGTGCCACTGCACTGCAGTCTGGGCAATAGAGCAAGACCCTCTCTCTAAATAAAGAGAAAGAAAGAAAGGAAGAAAAGAAAGAAAGACCAAAGATGGGGAAACACCTGAGAAAGACCAGAAGGAAACACTTGAGTCATTAAAAAAAAAAAAAAAAAATTAAATAAGTGAAAAAACAAGTGGGGCGGGGAGGGGAATTCAGTAATGTATATCTTTACAGCAATACCCAAAAGAAAAAAGAGTTATACCATGAAAAATGTGTAGCAAACAAGGGATGAAGAGAAAATCTAAAAATATTTTGAAATATGTGACACATTCATTCAACTAACACTTGAGCATCTACTATATGCTAAATACTAGGCTAGAAATAGAGTGAATAAGAGAAAATGAATTCCTTATGGAACTTATTGCCAGTCACTGGCACATTGCTTTTATTTAATGTGCTACATTTTACTTTAAAGAAGGGAAAATACATGCAAAGCATTTATAATTCCCAATCTAATTTTCTCATATTTTCTCATATTTTCTCTCTTAAGTTCCTCAACCACAAACCTTATCAGAAACCTAATGTATACAGTTAGGTTACAATTTCCCACACATGCCATATTATCAGAAACTTCTATGCCTTTTCCCATGCTGTTCCCTGCCTCAAATGCTTTTCCAACTTTTATTCAACCATTCAAATTTCCATAATGCTTACAGTGATGTTATGATTTCCCCGGCCAAAATTAAGTACTTGCTCATTTATATTCCCAAAGCACCTTAGAATTACTCTAAACAGCAGTTATACTTTGTATTATAACTGCCTGCATAATTATATTCATGCAAACAAGATCATGCAAACATGATACAAATATATGCTGTCTACAAGAAACAAAGTTTAGAATCAAAGACACAAGGAGGTTAAAAGGATGGAAAGGAACACACCATGCAAAGTAAACAAAAGACAGCTGAAGTGGCTATGCTAATACCAGACAAAACAGACTTTAATCTCAGCACAGAGTTTAAGACAAAGTTTGAAGTATTAGGACAAATAGGTAAGAACAGACATTCCTGATTATACATTAAAATCACTGATGCCAGGGCCTCAATCCTCAGAGATTCTGATTTCAACGGAGCATTGTTAAGGCCTAAGCATTAGTATTTTTCAGAGCGATTCAAGGGATTCTAATGCATAGCCAGTTAGTTAATGACACATGATTATTATAAAGTTGGAAATACACTGAACTACAAGGAAAAATAAGACAATTGCTTTAATTCGGGTAAATGGAGTCAAGGCAGCATGGGAACACACCCTGGAGGCATCTGATAACACAATGCACAAAACTTTTATAGTTACAGGAGATGGAGTCTAATTGCCAAAATATTCAAGAAGAAAATTATTTCGTTGAGCCAATCCCATTAAAAAAATTTTTTAAAATAAAAAAATTAGGCGGGGTGTGGTGGCTCACACCTGTAATCCCAGCACTTTGGGAGGCCAAGGCAGGTGAATCACTTAAGGTCAGGAGCTCAAGACCAGCCTGCACAACATACTGAAACCCCGTCTCTATTAAAAATACAAAAATTAGCTGGGCATGATGGTGCGTGCCTGGACTCCCAGTTATTCAGGAGGCTGAGGCAGGAGAATTGCTTGAACCCGAGGTGGAGGCTGCAGTGAGCCGAGATCATGCCACTGCACTCTAACCTGGGCAACAGAGAAAGACTCCGTCTCAAAAAAAA